>NW_026777637.1:0-165117 GCF_028023285.1 Balaenoptera ricei
GAAGGCAAAGAAGAGGATTTGAAATCAAGGTAAAATTGCAGGGAACAGATTTCAGGAGGTAGATTCGAATCGCCTTTAAAGCACATGAAAAGCGGCAAAACGTTGACAATGACGCCCTTGGCCAAAAAGGGCGTATGCGTTTTTTCCTGAATATATTCAGGAAAAAACGCATACGCCCTTTTTGGCCAACCAAGCAACCTGGAGAGGCAAATCAGCGCTACAAAGCAGTCTCGCTACCCATCGGTCAAAAGGGCCATGCTGAAAAATGTGTCAAAAGCTGAAATGCAGGACAGGCCATGGAGAAATGGGAGCCTTGCTACACTGATGGGCGGGATGTAAATTGCCAAGAGCCACTCTCGAGAAGTGTACGGCGTGTCCTGAAACATCTAAAAAACACAGCTTAGAGAGCATAGGGCACTTCCACTCATGGGGGTATAAATTGGGAAAATGAAAAATCAGCAAGACACAAGCACCCCAAAGTTTAGGGCTGCTCTCTTGACAAGGACCTCCACTTCATTCCACCTTCAATATCCCAGGAAAGAGAAAAATGTATAAAGAAGCTGTGGTCCTTCTGTGCAATGGAATATCACTCAGCCATGAAATCAATGTCATAAGGCTAGTAGCAGCATGATGAGTGGATTTAGGTACGACGATTCTAAGTGAAATAAGTCACACAGAAAAGGACACTTCTCATAAGGTATCACTTATAGAGGGAATGTAAAAACCGTTACACTTGAACTGAATTACAAAACAGAACAGAGTCACACATGCAGAAAACTCACTATAGTTGCTTAACGGGAAAGGTGAGGTGGGGTGATACATAAAACAAGGGTTTCAAATTAGCTCAGATACTGTTCGATAAACCCAATATGTAATAGACAAGACCTACTCCTTGCTCAGAGAACTGGACTCAACACGCCCTATTCACCGCACAAGAATATATCTGACTAGTAATAATCATAAAACCTATGTATTGATATCTCTCTGTTAGTGTGTCAAGTGGGTGTAAAGCGGCATAAACACAGCAGTGAAAAGCAGCTAAACCCCGTTATAAAAATAAATTACTTTTACAAACCCATGAAACAAAGACAGTGAAAGAGAGAGAAATTCTTACACAATGCGTTCAGGGGCTGTGATGCAACCTGGATTGACCATATCTAGACCCACAGCTGGATGAGACATAAGGGTGGACACTCTTGGGGCTGAGAGGTTTGGTGAGGTTGGGAGAGCAAACGCAGACCCTTTAAAGTAATACTGCGTGGTACCCATCGCATGGGTCCCAAATCTCCAGGTTCAAGGGCATCTTCCTACATCGAAAACATGCATGAGAAACCCAGAAGATGGTACACCGTGTGATGGGGAAAGGTTTCTAAAACGCACCTCATTTCTCATCTCCTTGTGTCCGGGTTCGCCATTCCAGCCGCTTTACTAGCAATCTCCCTACTTGGAGCATCAGCACCTTTAACCTCCTGTTCCGTACAGGTTGCAATTTGTCCTGAGGATGAACGGGTAGATGGGGAACCAATGAGAGACTAGCTCTTGGTGTTGGGACAGGCACAGGTCACTCTATTGTCCCATCAGGAAGAAGAATTTACCACAGACTCAGCCTGCCCCCCGGAACCAGAACAGGGCCTGAAGCCATCCTGCGCTTCTGCGGCCAGCTCCCAAAAAAGCGAGTTGTAAAATGGAGCTACAGGGCACTGCAATTCACAAACCTGCAGAGTTATAAATGATAACTCTGGTCCACAAATATATTGAGGGAAGGCAAAGAAGAGGATTTGAAATCAAGGCAGAATTGCAGGAAACAAATTTCAGGAGGTATATTCGAATCACTTTAAAGCAAATGAAAAGCGGCAAAACGTTGACAATGATGCCCTTGGCCAAAAAGGGCGTATGCGTTTTTTCCTGAATATATTCAGGAAAAAACGCATACGCCCTTTTTGGCCAACCAAGCAACCTGGAAATGCAAATCAGTGCTACAAAGAAGACTCGCTACCCATCGGTCAAAATGGCCATGCTGAAAAAAGTGTCAAAACCAGAAATGCAGGACAGGCCATGGAGAAATGGGAGCCTTGCTACACTGATGGGCGGGATGTAAATTGCCAAGAGCCACTCTCGAGAAGTGTACGGCGTGTCCTGAAACATCTAAAAAACACAGCTTAGAGAGCATAGGGCACTTCCACTCATGGGGGTATAAATTGGGAAAATGAAAAATCAGCAAGACACAAGCACCCCAAAGTTTAGGGCTGCTCTCTTGACAAGGACCTCCACTTCATTCCACCTTCAATATCCCAGGAAAGAGAAAAATGGATAAAGAAGTTGTGGTCCTTATGTACAATGGAATATCACTCAGCCATGAAATCAATGTCCTAAGGCTAGTAGCAGCATGATGAGTGGATTTAGGTACGACGATTCTAAGTGAAATAAGTCACACAGAAAAGGACACTTCTCATAAGGTATCACTTATAGAGGGAATGTAAAAACCGTTACACTTGAACTGAATTACAAAACAGAACAGAGTCACACATGCAGAAAACACACTATGGCTGCTTAACGGGAAAGGTGAGGTGGGGTGATACATAAAACAAGGGTTTCAAATTAGCTCAGATACCGTTCCATAAACCCAATATGTAATAGACAAGACCTACTCCTTGCTCAGAGAACTGGACTCGACACGCCCTATTCACCGCACAAGAATATATCTGACTAGTAATAATCTTAAAAACTATGTATTGATATCTCTCTGTTAGTGTGTCAAGCGGGTGTAAAGCGGCATAAACACAGCAGTGAATAGCAGCTAAACCCCATTATAAAAATAAATTACTTTGAAAAACCCAAGAAGCAAAGACAGTGAAAGAGAGAGAAATTCTTACACAATGCGTTCAGGGGCTGTGATGCAACCTGGATTGACCATATCTAGACCCACAGCTGGATGAGACATAAGGGTGGACACTCTTGGGGCTGAGAGGTTTGGTGAGGGTGGGTGAGCAAACACAGACCCTTTAAAGTAATACTGCGTGGTACCCATCGCATGGGTCCCAAATCTCCAAGTTCAAGGGCATCTTCCTACATCGAAAACATGCATGAGAAACCCAGAAGATGGTACACCGTGTGATGGGGAAAGGTTTCTAAAACGCACCTCATTTCTCATCTCCTTGTGCCCGGGTTCGCCATTCCAGCCGCTTTACTAGCAATCTCCCTACTTGGAGCATCAGCACCTTTAACCTCCTGTTCCGTACAGGTTGCAATTTGTCCTGAGGTTGAACGGGAAGACGGCGAACCAGGGAGAGACTAGCTCTTGGTGTTGGGACAGGCACAGGTCACTCTATTTTCCCATCAGGAAGAAGAATTAACCACAGGCTCATCCTGCCCCCCTGAACCAGAACAGGGCCTGAAGCCATCCTGCGCTTTTGCGGCCAGCTCCCAAAAACGAGAGTTGTAAATTGGAGGTTCACGGCACTGCAATTCACAAACATGCAGAGTTATAAATGATAACTCTCGTCCACAAATATATTGAGGGAAGGCAAAGAAGAGGATTTGAAATCAAGGTAAAATTGCAGGGAACAGATTTCAGGAGGTAGATTCGAATCGCCTTTAAAGCACATGAAAAGCGGCAAAACGTTGACAATGACACCCTTGGCCAAAAAGGGCGTATGCGTTTTTTCCTGAATATATTCAGGAAAAAACGCATACGCCCTTTTTGGCCAACCAAGCAACCTGGAGAGGCAAATCAGCGCTACAAAGCAGTCTCGCTACCCATCGGTCAAAAGGGCCATGCTGAAAAATGTGTCAAAAGCTGAAATGCAGGACAGGCCATGGAGAAATGGGAGCCTTGCTACACTGATGGGCGGGATGTAAATTGCCAAGAGCCACTCTCGAGAAGTGTACGGCGTGTCCTGAAACATCTAAAAAACACAGCTTAGAGAGCATAGGGCACTTCCACTCATGGGGGTATAAATTGGGAAAATGAAAAATCAGCAAGACACAAGCACCCCAAAGTTTAGGGCTGCTCTCTTGACAAGGACCTCCACTTCATTCCACCTTCAATATCCCAGGAAAGAGAAAAATGTATAAAGAAGCTGTGGTCCTTCTGTGCAATGGAATATCACTCAGCCATGAAATCAATGTCATAAGGCTAGTAGCAGCATGATGAGTGGATTTAGGTACGACGATTCTAAGTGAAATAAGTCACACAGAAAAGGACACTTCTCATAAGGTATCACTTATAGAGGGAATGTAAAAACCGTTACACTTGAACTGAATTACAAAACAGAACAGAGTCACACATGCAGAAAACTCACTATAGTTGCTTAACGGGAAAGGTGAGGTGGGGTGATACATAAAACAAGGGTTTCAAATTAGCTCAGATACTGTTCGATAAACCCAATATGTAATAGACAAGACCTACTCCTTGCTCAGAGAACTGGACTCAACACGCCCTATTCACCGCACAAGAATATATCTGACTAGTAATAATCATAAAACCTATGTATTGATATCTCTCTGTTAGTGTGTCAAGTGGGTGTAAAGCGGCATAAACACAGCAGTGAAAAGCAGCTAAACCCCGTTATAAAAATAAATTACTTTTACAAACCCATGAAACAAAGACAGTGAAAGAGAGAGAAATTCTTACACAATGCGTTCAGGGGCTGTGATGCAACCTGGATTGACCATATCTAGACCCACAGCTGGATGAGACATAAGGGTGGACACTCTTGGGGCTGAGAGGTTTGGTGAGGTTGGGAGAGCAAACGCAGACCCTTTAAAGTAATACTGCGTGGTACCCATCGCATGGGTCCCAAATCTCCAGGTTCAAGGGCATCTTCCTACATCGAAAACATGCATGAGAAACCCAGAAGATGGTACACCGTGTGATGGGGAAAGGTTTCTAAAACGCACCTCATTTCTCATCTCCTTGTGTCCGGGTTCGCCATTCCAGCCGCTTTACTAGCAATCTCCCTACTTGGAGCATCAGCACCTTTAACCTCCTGTTCCGTACAGGTTGCAATTTGTCCTGAGGATGAACGGGTAGATGGGGAACCAATGAGAGACTAGCTCTTGGTGTTGGGACAGGCACAGGTCACTCTATTGTCCCATCAGGAAGAAGAATTTACCACAGACTCAGCCTGCCCCCCGGAACCAGAACAGGGCCTGAAGCCATCCTGCGCTTCTGCGGCCAGCTCCCAAAAAAGCGAGTTGTAAAATGGAGCTACAGGGCACTGCAATTCACAAACCTGCAGAGTTATAAATGATAACTCTGGTCCACAAATATATTGAGGGAAGGCAAAGAAGAGGATTTGAAATCAAGGCAGAATTGCAGGAAACAAATTTCAGGAGGTATATTCGAATCACTTTAAAGCAAATGAAAAGCGGCAAAACGTTGACAATGATGCCCTTGGCCAAAAAGGGCGTATGCGTTTTTTCCTGAATATATTCAGGAAAAAACGCATACGCCCTTTTTGGCCAACCAAGCAACCTGGAAATGCAAATCAGTGCTACAAAGAAGACTCGCTACCCATCGGTCAAAATGGCCATGCTGAAAAAAGTGTCAAAACCAGAAATGCAGGACAGGCCATGGAGAAATGGGAGCCTTGCTACACTGATGGGCGGGATGTAAATTGCCAAGAGCCACTCTCGAGAAGTGTACGGCGTGTCCTGAAACATCTAAAAAACACAGCTTAGAGAGCATAGGGCACTTCCACTCATGGGGGTATAAATTGGGAAAATGAAAAATCAGCAAGACACAAGCACCCCAAAGTTTAGGGCTGCTCTCTTGACAAGGACCTCCACTTCATTCCACCTTCAATATCCCAGGAAAGAGAAAAATGGATAAAGAAGTTGTGGTCCTTATGTACAATGGAATATCACTCAGCCATGAAATCAATGTCCTAAGGCTAGTAGCAGCATGATGAGTGGATTTAGGTACGACGATTCTAAGTGAAATAAGTCACACAGAAAAGGACACTTCTCATAAGGTATCACTTATAGAGGGAATGTAAAAACCGTTACACTTGAACTGAATTACAAAACAGAACAGAGTCACACATGCAGAAAACACACTATGGCTGCTTAACGGGAAAGGTGAGGTGGGGTGATACATAAAACAAGGGTTTCAAATTAGCTCAGATACCGTTCCATAAACCCAATATGTAATAGACAAGACCTACTCCTTGCTCAGAGAACTGGACTCGACACGCCCTATTCACCGCACAAGAATATATCTGACTAGTAATAATCTTAAAAACTATGTATTGATATCTCTCTGTTAGTGTGTCAAGCGGGTGTAAAGCGGCATAAACACAGCAGTGAATAGCAGCTAAACCCCATTATAAAAATAAATTACTTTGAAAAACCCAAGAAGCAAAGACAGTGAAAGAGAGAGAAATTCTTACACAATGCGTTCAGGGGCTGTGATGCAACCTGGATTGACCATATCTAGACCCACAGCTGGATGAGACATAAGGGTGGACACTCTTGGGGCTGAGAGGTTTGGTGAGGGTGGGTGAGCAAACACAGACCCTTTAAAGTAATACTGCGTGGTACCCATCGCATGGGTCCCAAATCTCCAAGTTCAAGGGCATCTTCCTACATCGAAAACATGCATGAGAAACCCAGAAGATGGTACACCGTGTGATGGGGAAAGGTTTCTAAAACGCACCTCATTTCTCATCTCCTTGTGCCCGGGTTCGCCATTCCAGCCGCTTTACTAGCAATCTCCCTACTTGGAGCATCAGCACCTTTAACCTCCTGTTCCGTACAGGTTGCAATTTGTCCTGAGGTTGAACGGGAAGACGGCGAACCAGGGAGAGACTAGCTCTTGGTGTTGGGACAGGCACAGGTCACTCTATTTTCCCATCAGGAAGAAGAATTAACCACAGGCTCATCCTGCCCCCCTGAACCAGAACAGGGCCTGAAGCCATCCTGCGCTTTTGCGGCCAGCTCCCAAAAACGAGAGTTGTAAATTGGAGGTTCACGGCACTGCAATTCACAAACATGCAGAGTTATAAATGATAACTCTCGTCCACAAATATATTGAGGGAAGGCAAAGAAGAGGATTTGAAATCAAGGTAAAATTGCAGGGAACAGATTTCAGGAGGTAGATTCGAATCGCCTTTAAAGCACATGAAAAGCGGCAAAACGTTGACAATGACGCCCTTGGCCAAAAAGGGCGTATGCGTTTTTTCCTGAATATATTCAGGAAAAAACGCATACGCCCTTTTTGGCCAACCAAGCAACCTGGAGAGGCAAATCAGCGCTACAAAGCAGTCTCGCTACCCATCGGTCAAAAGGGCCATGCTGAAAAATGTGTCAAAAGCTGAAATGCAGGACAGGCCATGGAGAAATGGGAGCCTTGCTACACTGATGAGCAGGATGTAAATTGCCAACAGCCACTCTGGAGAAGTGTACGGTGTGTCCTGAAACATCTAAAAAACACAGCTTAGAGAGCATAGGGCACTTCCACTCATGGGGGTATACATTGGGAAAATGAAAAATCAGCAAGACACAAGCACCCCAAAGTTTAGGGCTGCTCTGTTGACAAGGACCTCCACTTCATTCCACCTTCAATATCCCAGGAAAGAAAAATGGATAAAGAAGTTGTGGCCCTTATGTACAATGGAATATCACTCAGCCATGAAATCAATGTCATAAGGCTAGTAGCAGCATGATGAGTGGATTTAGGTACGACGATTCTAAGTGAAATAAGTCACACAGAAAAGGACACTTCTCATAAGGTATCACTGATAGAGGGAATGTAAAAACCGTTACGCTTGAACTGAATTACAAAACAGAACAGAGTCACACATGCAGAAAACACACTATGGCTGCTTAACGGGAAAGGTGAGGTGGGGTGATACATAAAACAAGGGTTTCAAATTAGCTCAGATACCGTTCGATAAACCCAATATGTAATAGACAAGACCTACTCCTTGCTCAGAGAACTGGACTCAACACGCCCTATTCACCGCACAAGAATATATCTGACTAGTAATAATCTTAAAACATATGTATTGATATCTCTCTGTTAGTGTGTCAAGTGGGTGTAAAGCGGCATAAACACAGCAGTGAAAAGCAGCTAAACGCCATTATAAAAATAAATTACTTTTACAAACCCATGAAACAAAGACAGTGAAAGAGAGCGAAATTCTTACACAATGCGTTCAGGGGCTGTGATGCAACCTGGATTGACCATATCTAGACCCACAGCTGGATGAGACATAAGGGTGGACACTCTTGGGGCTGAGAGGTTTGGTGAGGTTGGGAGAGCAAACGCAGACCCTTTAAAGTAATACTGCGTGGTACCCATCGCATGGGTCCCAAATCTCCAGGTTCAAGGGCATCTTCCTACATCGAAAACATGCATGAGAAACCCAGAAGATGGTACACCGTGTGATGGGGAAAGGTTTCTAAAACGCACCTCATTTCTCATCTCCTTGTGCCCGGGTTCGCCATTCCAGCCGCTTTACTAGCAATCTCCCTACTTGGAGCATCAGCACCTTTAACCTCCTGTTCCGTACAGGTTGCAATTTGTCCTGAGGATGAACGGGTAGATGGGGAACCAATGAGAGACTAGCTCTTGGTGTTGGGACAGGCACAGGTCACTCTATTGTCCCATCAGGAAGAAGAATTTACCACAGACTCAGCCTGCCCCCCGGAACCAGAACAGGGCCTGAAGCCATCCTGCGCTTCTGCGGCCAGCTCCCAAAAAAGCGAGTTGTAAAATGGAGCTACAGGGCACTGCAATTCACAAACCTGCAGAGTTATAAATGATAACTCTGGTCCACAAATATATTGAGGGAAGGCAAAGAAGAGGATTTGAAATCAAGGCAGAATTGCAGGAAACAAATTTCAGGAGGTATATTCGAATCACTTTAAAGCAAATGAAAAGCGGCAAAACGTTGACAATGATGCCCTTGGCCAAAAAGGGCGTATGCGTTTTTTCCTGAATATATTCAGGAAAAAACGCATACGCCCTTTTTGGCCAACCAAGCAACCTGGAAATGCAAATCAGTGCTACAAAGAAGACTCGCTACCCATCGGTCAAAATGGCCATGCTGAAAAAAGTGTCAAAACCAGAAATGCAGGACAGGCCATGGAGAAATGGGAGCCTTGCTACACTGATGGGCGGGATGTAAATTGCCAAGAGCCACTCTCGAGAAGTGTACGGCGTGTCCTGAAACATCTAAAAAACACAGCTTAGAGAGCATAGGGCACTTCCACTCATGGGGGTATAAATTGGGAAAATGAAAAATCAGCAAGACACAAGCACCCCAAAGTTTAGGGCTGCTCTCTTGACAAGGACCTCCACTTCATTCCACCTTCAATATCCCAGGAAAGAGAAAAATGGATAAAGAAGTTGTGGTCCTTATGTACAATGGAATATCACTCAGCCATGAAATCAATGTCCTAAGGCTAGTAGCAGCATGATGAGTGGATTTAGGTACGACGATTCTAAGTGAAATAAGTCACACAGAAAAGGACACTTCTCATAAGGTATCACTTATAGAGGGAATGTAAAAACCGTTACACTTGAACTGAATTACAAAACAGAACAGAGTCACACATGCAGAAAACACACTATGGCTGCTTAACGGGAAAGGTGAGGTGGGGTGATACATAAAACAAGGGTTTCAAATTAGCTCAGATACCGTTCCATAAACCCAATATGTAATAGACAAGACCTACTCCTTGCTCAGAGAACTGGACTCGACACGCCCTATTCACCGCACAAGAATATATCTGACTAGTAATAATCTTAAAACCTATGTATTGATATCTCTCTGTTAGTGTGTCAAGCGGGTGTAAAGCGGCATAAACACAGCAGTGAATAGCAGCTAAACCCCACAATAAAAATAAATTACTTTGAAAAACCCAAGAAGCAAAGACAGTGAAAGAGAGAGAAATTCTTACACAATGCGTTCAGGGGCTGTGATGCAACCTGGATTGACCATATCTAGACCCACAGCTGGATGAGACATAAGGGTGGACACTCTTGGGGCTGAGAGGTTTGGTGAGGGTGGGTGAGCAAACACAGACCCTTTAAAGTAATACTGCGTGGTACCCATCGCATGGGTCCCAAATCTCCAAGTTCAAGGGCATCTTCCTACATCGAAAACATGCATGAGAAACCCAGAAGATGGTACACCGTGTGATGGGGAAAGGTTTCTAAAACGCACCTCATTTCTCATCTCCTTGTGCCCGGGTTCGCCATTCCAGCCGCTTTACTAGCAATCTCCCTACTTGGAGCATCAGCACCTTTAACCTCCTGTTCCGTACAGGTTGCAATTTGTCCTGAGGTTGAACGGGAAGACGGGGAACCAGGGAGAGACTAGCTCTTGGTGTTGGGACAGGCACAGGTCACTCTATTTTCCCATCAGGAAGAAGAATTAACCACAGGCTCATCCTGCCCCCCTGAACCAGAACAGGGCCTGAAGCCATCCTGCGCTTTTGCGGCCAGCTCCCAAAAACGCGAGTTGTAAATTGGAGGTTCAGGGCACTGCAATTCACAAACATGCAGAGTTATAAATGATAACTCTCGTCCACAAATATATTGAGGGAAGGCAAAGAAGAGGATTTGAAATCAAGGTAAAATTGCAGGGAACAGATTTCAGGAGGTAGATTCGAATCGCCTTTAAAGCACATGAAAAGCGGCAAAACGTTGACAATGATGCCCTTGGCCAAAAAGGGCGTATGCGTTTTTTCCTGAATATATTCAGGAAAAAACGCATACGCCCTTTTTGGCCAACCAAGCAACCTGGAAAGGCAAATCAGCGCTACAAAGAAGTCTCACTTCCCATCGGTCAAAAGGGCCATGCTGAAAAAAGTGTCAAAACCAGAAATGCAGGACAGGCCATGGAGAAATGGGAGCCTTGCTACACTGATGAGCAGGATGTAAATTGCCAACAGCCACTCTGGAGAAGTGTACGGTGTGTCCTGAAACATCTAAAAAACACAGCTTAGAGAGCATAGTGCACTTCCACTCATGGGGGTATACATTGGGAAAATGAAAAATCAGCAAGACACAAGCACCCCAAAGTTTAGGGCTGCTCTCTTGACAAGGACCTCCACTTCATTCCACCTTCAATATCCCAGGAAAGAAAAATGGATAAAGAAGTTGTGGCCCTTATGTACAATGGAATATCACTCAGCCATGAAATCAATGTCATAAGGCTAGTAGCAGCATGATGAGTGGATTTAGGTACGACGATTCTAAGTGAAATAAGTCACACAGAAAAGGACACTTCTCATAAGGTATCACTGATAGAGGGAATGTAAAAACCGTTACGCTTGAACTGAATTACAAAACAGAACAGAGTCACACATGCAGAAAACACACTATGGCTGCTTAACGGGAAAGGTGAGGTGGGGTGATACATAAAACAAGGGTTTCAAATTAGCTCAGATACCGTTCGATAAACCCAATATGTAATAGACAAGACCTACTCCTTGCTCAGAGAACTGGACTCAACACGCCCTATTCACCGCACAAGAATATATCTGACTAGTAATAATCTTAAAACATATGTATTGATATCTCTCTGTTAGTGTGTCAAGTGGGTGTAAAGCGGCATAAACACAGCAGTGAAAAGCAGCTAAACGCCATTATAAAAATAAATTACTTTTACAAACCCATGAAACAAAGACAGTGAAAGAGAGTGAAATTCTTACACAATGCGTTCAGGGGCTGTGATGCAACCTGGATTGACCATATCTAGACCCACAGCTGGATGAGACATAAGGGTGGACACTCTTGGGGCTGAGAGATTTGGTGAGGTTGGGAGAGCAAACGCAGACCCTTTAAAGTAATACTGCGTGGTACCCATCGCATGGGTCCCAAATCTCCAGGTTCAAGGGCATCTTCCTACATCGAAAACATGCATGAGAAACCCAGAAGATGGTACACCATGTGATGGGGAAAGGTTTCTAAAACGCACCTCATTTCTCATCTCCTTGTGCCCGGGTTCGCCATTCCAGCCGCTTTACTAGCAATCTCCCTACTTGGAGCATCAGCACCTTTAACCTCCTGTTCCGTACAGGTTACAATTTGTCCTGAGGATGAACGGGTAGATGGGGAACCAATGAGAGACTAGCTCTTGGTGTTGGGACAGGCACAGGTCACTCTATTGTCCCATCAGGAAGAAGAATTTACCACAGACTCAGCCTGCCCCCCGGAACCAGAACAGGGCCTGAAGCCATCCTGCGCTTCTGCGGCCAGCTCCCAAAAAAGCGAGTTGTAAAATGGAGCTACAGGGCACTGCAATTCACAAACCTGCAGAGTTATAAATGATAACTCTCGTCCACAAATATATTGAGGGAAGGCAAAGAAGAGGATTTGAAATCAAGGCAGAATTGCAGGAAACAAATTTCAGGAGGTATATTCGAATCGCTTTAAAGCAAATGAAAACCGGCAAAACGTTGACAATGATGCCCTTGGCCAAAAAGGGCGTATGCGTTTTTTCCTGAATATATTCAGGAAAAAACGCATACGCCCTTTTTGGCCAACCAAGCAACCTGGAAATGCAAATCAGTGCTACAAAGAAGACTCGCTACCCATCGGTCAAAATGGCCATGCTGAAAAAAGTGTCAAAACCAGAAATGCAGGACAGGCCATGGAGAAATGGGAGCCTTGCTACACTGATGGGCGGGATGTAAATTGCCAAGAGCCACTCTCGAGAAGTGTACGGCGTGTCCTGAAACATCTAAAAAACACAGCTTAGAGAGCATAGGGCACTTCCACTCATGGGGGTATAAATTGGGAAAATGAAAAATCAGCAAGACACAAGCACCCCAAAGTTTAGGGCTGCTCTCTTGACAAGGACCTCCACTTCATTCCACCTTCAATATCCCAGGAAAGAGAAAAATGGATAAAGAAGTTGTGGTCCTTATGTACAATGGAATATCACTCAGCCATGAAATCAATGTCCTAAGGCTAGTAGCAGCATGATGAGTGGATTTAGGTACGATGATCCTAAGTGAAATAAGTCACACAGAAAAGGACACTTCTCATAAGGTATCACTGATAGAGGGAATGTAAAAACCGTTACACTTGAACTGAATTACAAAACAGAACAGAGTCACACATGCAGAAAACACACTATGGCTGCTTAACGGGAAAGGGGAGGTGGGGTGATACATAAAACAACGGTTTCAAATTAGGTCAGATACCGTTCCATAAACCCAATATGTAATAGACAAGACCTACTCCTTGCTCAGAGAACTGGACTCAACACGCCCTATTCACCGCACAAGAATATATCTGACTAGTAATAATCTTAAAACCTATGTATTGATATCTCTCTGTTAGTGTGTCAAGTGGGTGTAAAGCGGCATAAACACAGCTGTGAAAAGCAGCTAAACCCCATTATAAAAATAAATTACTTTGAAAAACCCAAGAAGCAAAGACAGTGAAAGAGAGAGAAATTCTTACACAATGCGTTCAGGGGCTGTGATACAACCTGGATTGACCATATCTAGACCCACAGCTGGATGAGACATAAGGGTGGACACTCTTGGGGCTGAGAGGTTTGGTGAGGTTGGGTGAGCAAACGCAGACCCTTTAAAGTAATACTGCATGGTACCCATCGCATGGGTCACAAATCTCCAGGTTCAAGGGCATCTTCATACATCGAAAACATGCATGAGAAACCCAGAAGATGGTACACCGTGTGATGGGGAAAGGTTTCTAAAACGCACCTCATTTCTCATCTCCTTGTGCCCGGGTTCGCCATTCCAGCCGCTTTACTAGCAATCTCCCTACTTGGAGCATCAGCACCTTTAACCTCCTGTTCCGTACAGGTTGCAATTTGTCCTGAGGTTGAACGGGAAGACGGGGAACCAGGGAGAGACTAGCTCTTGGTGTTGGGACAGGCACAGGTCACTCTATTTTCCCATCAGGAAGAAGAATTAACCACAGGCTCATCCTGCCCCCCTGAACCAGAACAGGGCCTGAAGCCATCCTGCGCTTTTGCGGCCAGCTCCCAAAAACGCGAGTTGTAAATTGGAGGTTCAGAGCACTGCAATTCACAAACATGCAGAGTTATAAATGATAACTCTCTTCCACAAATATATTGAGGGAAGGCAAAGAAGAGGATTTGAAATCAAGGTAAAATTGCAGGGAACAGATTTCAGGAGGTAGATTCGAATCGCCTTTAAAGCACATGAAAAGCGGCAAAACGTTGACAATGATGCCCTTGGCCAAAAAGGGCGTATGCGTTTTTTCCTGAATATATTCAGGAAAAAACGCATACGCCCTTTTTGGCCAACCAAGCAACCTGGAGAGGCAAATCAGCGCTACAAAGCAGTCTCGCTACCCATCGGTCAAAAGGGCCATGCTGAAAAATGTGTCAAAAGCTGAAATGCAGGACAGGCCATGGAGAAATGGGAGCCTTGCTACACTGATGGGCGGGATGTAAATTGCCAACAGCCACTCTGGAGAAGTGTACGGTGAGTCCAGAAACATCTAAAAAACAGAGCTTAGAGAGCATAGGGCACTTCCACTCATGGGGGTATAAATTGGGAAAATGAAAAATCAGCAAGACACAAGCACCCCAAAGTTTAGGGCTGCTCTGTTTACAAGGACCTCCACTTCATTCCACCTTAAATATCCCAGGAAAGAGAAAAATGTATAAAGAAGCTGTGGTCCTTCTGTGCAATGGAATATCACTCAGCCATGAAATCAATGTCATAAGGCTAGTAGCAGCATGATGAGTGGATTTAGGTACGACGATTCTAAGTGAAATAAGTCACACAGAAAAGGACACTTCTCATAAGGTATCACTTATAGAGGGAATGTAAAAACCGTTACACTTGAACTGAATTACAAAACAGAACAGAGTCACACATGCAGAAAACTCACTATAGTTGCTTAACGGGAAAGGTGAGGTGGGGTGATACATAAAACAAGGGTTTCAAATTAGCTCAGATACTGTTCGATAAACCCAATATGTAATAGACAAGACCTACTCCTTGCTCAGAGAACTGGACTCAACACGCCCTATTCACCGCACAAGAATATATCTGACTAGTAATAATCTTAAAACCTATGTATTGATATCTCTCTGTTAGTGTGTCAAGTGGGTGTAAAGCGGCATAAACACAGCAGTGAAAAGCAGCTAAACCCCATTATAAAAATAAATTACTTTTACAAACCCATGAAACAAAGACAGTGAAAGAGAGAGAAATTCTTACACAATGCGTTCAGGGGCTGTGATGCAACCTGGATTGACCATATCTAGACCCACAGCTGGATGAGACATAAGGGTGGAAACTCTTGGAGCTGAGAGGTTTGGTGAGGTTGGGAGAGCAAACGCAGACCCTTTAAAGTAATACTGCGTGGTACCCATCGCATGGGTCCCAAATCTCCAGGTTCAAGGGCATCTTCCTACATCGAAAACATGCATGAGAAACCCAGAAGATGGTACACCGTGTGATGGGGAAAGGTTTCTAAAACGCACCTCATTTCTCATCTCCTTGTGCCCGGGTTCGCCATTCCAGCCGCTTTACTAGCAATCTCCCTACTTGGAGCATCAGCACCTTTAACCTCCTGTTCCGTACAGGTTGCAATTTGTCCTGAGGATGAACGGGTAGATGGGGAACCAATGAGAGACTAGCTCTTGGTGTTGGGACAGGCACAGGTCACTCTATTGTCCCATCAGGAAGAAGAATTTACCACAGACTCAGCCTGCCCCCCGGAACCAGAACAGCGCCTGAAGCCATCCTGCGCTTCTGCGGCCAGCTCCCAAAAAAGCGAGTTGTAAAATGGAGCTACAGGGCACTGCAATTCACAAACCTGCAGAGTTATAAATGATAACTCTGGTCCACAAATATACTGAGGGAAGGCAAAGAAGAGGATTTGAAATCAAGGCAGAATTGCAGGAAACAAATTTCAGGAGGTATATTCGAATCGCTTTAAAGCAAATGAAAAGCGGCAAAACGTTGACAATGATGCCCTTGGCCAAAAAGGGCGTATGCGTTTTTTCCTGAATATATTCAGGAAAAAACGCATACGCCCTTTTTGGCCAACCAAGCAACCTGGAGAGGCAAATCAGCGCTACAAAGCAGTCTCGCTACCCATCGGTCAAAAGGGCCATGCTGAAAAATGTTTCAAAAGCTGAAATGCAGGACAGGCCATGGAGAAATGGGAGCCTTGCTACACTGATGGGCGGGATGTAAATTGCCAACAGCCACTCTGGAGAAGTGTACGGTGAGTCCAGAAACATCTAAAAAACAGAGCTTAGAGAGCATAGGGCACTTCCACTCATGGGGGTATAAATTGGGAAAATGAAAAATCAGCAAGACACAAGCACCCCAAAGTTTAGGGCTGCTCTGTTTACAAGGACCTCCACTTCATTCCACCTTAAATATCCCAGGAAAGAGAAAAATGTATAAAGAAGCTGTGGTCCTTCTGTGCAATGGAATATCACTCAGCCATGAAATCAATGTCATAAGGCTAGTAGCAGCATGATGAGTGGATTTAGGTACGACGATTCTAAGTGAAATAAGTCACACAGAAAAGGACACTTCTCATAAGGTATCACTTATAGAGGGAATGTAAAAACCGTTACACTTGAACTGAATTACAAAACAGAACAGAGTCACACATGCAGAAAACTCACTATAGTTGCTTAACGGGAAAGGTGAGGTGGGGTGATACATAAAACAAGGGTTTCAAATTAGCTCAGATACTGTTCGATAAACCCAATATGTAATAGACAAGACCTACTCCTTGCTCAGAGAACTGGACTCAACACGCCCTATTCACCGCACAAGAATATATCTGACTAGTAATAATCTTAAAACCTATGTATTGATATCTCTCTGTTAGTGTGTCAAGTGGGTGTAAAGCGGCATAAACACAGCAGTGAAAAGCAGCTAAACCCCATTATAAAAATAAATTACTTTTACAAACCCATGAAACAAAGACAGTGAAAGAGAGAGAAATTCTTACACAATGCGTTCAGGGGCTGTGATGCAACCTGGATTGACCATATCTAGACCCACAGCTGGATGAGACATAAGGGTGGACACTCTTGGGGCTGAGAGGTTTGGTGAGGTTGGGAGAGCAAACGCAGACCCTTTAAAGTAATACTGCGTGGTACCCATCGCATGGGTCCCAAATCTCCAGGTTCAATGGCATCTTCCTACATCGAAAACATGCATGAGAAACCCAGAAGATGGTACACCGTATGATGGGGAAAGGTTTCTAAAACGCACCTCATTTCTCATCTCCTTGTGCCCGGGTTCGCCATTCCAGCCGCTTTACTAGCAATCTCCCTACTTGGAGCATCAGCACCTTTAACCTCCTGTTCCGTACAGGTTGCAATTTGTCCTGAGGATGAACGGGTAGATGGGGAACCAATGAGAGACTAGCTCTTGGTGTTGGGACAGGCACAGGTCACTCTATTGTCCCATCAGGAAGAAGAATTTACCACAGACTCAGCCTGCCCCCCGGAACCAGAACAGGGCCTGAAGCCATCCTGCGCTTCTGCGGCCAGCTCCCAAAAAAGCGAGTTGTAAAATGGAGCTACAGGGCACTGCAATTCACAAACCTGCAGAGTTATAAATGATAACTCTGGTCCACAAATATATTGAGGGAAGGCAAAGAAGAGGATTTGAAATCAAGGCAGAATTGCAGGAAACAAATTTCAGGAGGTATATTCGAATCGCTTTAAAGCAAATGAAAAGCGGCAAAACGTTGACAATGATGCCCTTGGCCAAAAAGGGCGTATGCGTTTTTTCCTGAATATATTCAGGAAAAAACGCATACGCCCTTTTTGGCCAACCAAGCAACCTGGAAATGCAAATCAGTGCTACAAAGAAGACTCGCTACCCATCGGTCAAAATGGCCATGCTGAAAAAAGTGTCAAAACCAGAAATGCAGGACAGGCCATGGAGAAATGGGAGCCTTGCTACACTGATGGGCGGGATGTAAATTGGCAAGAGCCACTCTCGAGAAGTGTACGGCGTGTCCTGAAACATCTAAAAAACACAGCTTAGAGAGCATAGGGCACTTCCACTCATGGGGGTATAAATTGGGAAAATGAAAAATCAGCAAGACACAAGCACCCCAAAGTTTAGGGCTGCTCTCTTGACAAGGACCTCCACTTCATTCCACCTTCAATATCCCAGGAAAGAGAAAAATGGATAAAGAAGTTGTGGTCCTTATGTACAATGGAATATCACTCAGCCATGAAATCAATGTCCTAAGGCTAGTAGCAGCATGATGAGTGGATTTAGGTACGAAGATTCTAAGTGAAATAAGTCACACAGAAAAGGACACTTCTCATAAGGTATCACTGATAGAGGGAATGTAAAAACCGTTACACTTGAACTGAATTACAAAACAGAACAGAGTCACACATGCAGAAAACACACTATGGCTGCTTAACGGGAAAGGGGAGGTGGGGTGATACATAAAACAAGGGTTTCAAATTAGCTCAGATACCGTTCCATAAACCCAATATGTAATAGACAAGACCTACTCCTTGCTCAGAGAACTGGACTCGACACGCCCTATTCACCGCACAAGAATATATCTGACTAGTAATAATCTTAAAACCTATGTATTGATATCTCTCTGTTAGTGTGTCAAGCGGGTGTAAAGCGGCATAAACACAGCAGTGAATAGCAGCTAAACCCCATTATAAAAATAAATTACTTTGAAAAACCCAAGAAGCAAAGACAGTGAAAGAGAGAGAAATTCTTACACAATGCGTTCAGGGGCTGTGATGCAACCTGGATTGACCATATCTAGACCCACAGCTGGATGAGACATAAGGGTGGACACTCTTGGGGCTGAGAGGTTTGGTGAGGGTGGGTGAGCAAACACAGACCCTTTAAAGTAATACTGCGTGGTACCCATCGCATGGGTCCCAAATCTCCAAGTTCAAGGGCATCTTCCTACATCGAAAACATGCATGAGAAACCCAGAAGATGGTACACCGTGTGATGGGGAAAGGTTTCTAAAACGCACCTCATTTCTCATCTCCTTGTGCCCGGGTTCGCCATTCCAGCCGCTTTACTAGCAATCTCCCTACTTGGAGCATCAGCACCTTTAACCTCCTGTTCCGTACAGGTTGCAATTTGTCCTGAGGTTGAACGGGAAGACGGGGAACCAGGGAGAGACTAGCTCTTGGTGTTGGGACAGGCACAGGTCACTCTATTTTCCCATCAGGAAGAAGAATTAACCACAGGCTCATCCTGCCCCCCTGAACCAGAACAGGGCCTGAAGCCATCCTGCGCTTTTGCGGCCAGCTCCCAAAAACGCGAGTTGTAAATTGGAGGTTCAGGGCACTGCAATTCACAAACATGCAGAGTTATAAATGATAACTCTCGTCCACAAATATATTGAGGGAAGGCAAAGAAGAGGATTTGAAATCAAGGTAAAATTGCAGGGAACAGATTTCAGGAGGTAGATTCGAATCGCCTTTAAAGCACATGAAAAGCGGCAAAACGTTGACAATGATGCCCTTGGCCAAAAAGGGCGTATGCGTTTTTTCCTGAATATATTCAGGAAAAAACGCATACGCCCTTTTTGGCCAACCAAGCAACCTGGAAAGGCAAATCAGCGCTACAAAGAAGTCTCACTTCCCATCGGTCAAAAGGGCCATGCTGAAAAAAGTGTCAAAACCAGAAATGCAGGACAGGCCATGGAGAAATGGGAGCCTTGCTACACTGATGAGCAGGATGTAAATTGCCAACAGCCACTCTGGAGAAGTGTACGGTGTGTCCTGAAACATCTAAAAAACACAGCTTAGAGAGCATAGGGCACTTCCACTCATGGGGGTATACATTGGGAAAATGAAAAATCAGCAAGACACAAGCACCCCAAAGTTTAGGGCTGCTCTGTTGACAAGGACCTCCACTTCATTCCACCTTCAATATCCCAGGAAAGAAAAATGGATAAAGAAGTTGTGGCCCTTATGTACAATGGAATATCACTCAGCCATGAAATCAATGTCATAAGGCTAGTAGCAGCATGATGAGTGGATTTAGGTACGACGATTCTAAGTGAAATAAGTCACACAGAAAAGGACACTTCTCATAAGGTATCACTGATAGAGGGAATGTAAAAACCGTTACGCTTGAACTGAATTACAAAACAGAACAGAGTCACACATGCAGAAAACACACTATGGCTGCTTAACGGGAAAGGTGAGGTGGGGTGATACATAAAACAAGGGTTTCAAATTAGCTCAGATACCGTTCGATAAACCCAATATGTAATAGACAAGACCTACTCCTTGCTCAGAGAACTGGACTCAACACGCCCTATTCACCGCACAAGAATATATCTGACTAGTAATAATCTTAAAACATATGTATTGATATCTCTCTGTTAGTGTGTCAAGTGGGTGTAAAGCGGCATAAACACAGCAGTGAAAAGCAGCTAAACGCCATTATAAAAATAAATTACTTTTACAAACCCATGAAACAAAGACAGTGAAAGAGAGCGAAATTCTTACACAATGCGTTCAGGGGCTGTGATGCAACCTGGATTGACCATATCTAGACCCACAGCTGGATGAGACATAAGGGTGGACACTCTTGGGGCTGAGAGATTTGGTGAGGTTGGGAGAGCAAATGCAGACCCTTTAAAGTAATACTGCGTGGTACCCATCGCATGGGTCCCAAATCTCCAGGTTCAAGGGCATCTTCCTACATCGAAAACATGCATGAGAAACCCAGAAGATGGTACACCATGTGATGGGGAAAGGTTTCTAAAACGCACCTCATTTCTCATCTCCTTGTGCCCGGGTTCGCCATTCCAGCCGCTTTACTAGCAATCTCCCTACTTGGAGCATCAGCACCTTTAACCTCCTGTTCCGTACAGGTTGCAATTTGTCCTGAGGATGAACGGGTAGATGGGGAACCAATGAGAGACTAGCTCTTGGTGTTGGGACAGGCACAGGTCACTCTATTGTCCCATCAGGAAGAAGAATTTACCACAGACTCAGCCTGCCCCCCGGAACCAGAACAGGGCCTGAAGCCATCCTGCGCTTCTGCGGCCAGCTCCCAAAAAAGCGAGTTGTAAAATGGAGCTACAGGGCACTGCAATTCACAAACCTGCAGAGTTATAAATGATAACTCTGGTCCACAAATATATTGAGGGAAGGCAAAGAAGAGGATTTGAAATCAAGGCAGAATTGCAGGAAACAAATTTCAGGAGGTATATTCGAATCGCTTTAAAGCAAATGAAAACCGGCAAAACGTTGACAATGATGCCCTTGGCCAAAAAGGGCGTATGCGTTTTTTCCTGAATATATTCAGGAAAAAACGCATACGCCCTTTTTGGCCAACCAAGCAACCTGGAAATGCAAATCAGTGCTACAAAGAAGACTCGCTACCCATCGGTCAAAATGGCCATGCTGAAAAAAGTGTCAAAACCAGAAATGCAGGACAGGCCATGGAGAAATGGGAGCCTTGCTACACTGATGGGCGGGATGTAAATTGCCAAGAGCCACTCTCGAGAAGTGTACGGCGTGTCCTGAAACATCTAAAAAACACAGCTTAGAGAGCATAGGGCACTTCCACTCATGGGGGTATAAATTGGGAAAATGAAAAATCAGCAAGACACAAGCACCCCAAAGTTTAGGGCTGCTCTCTTGACAAGGACCTCCACTTCATTCCACCTTCAATATCCCAGGAAAGAGAAAAATGGATAAAGAAGTTGTGGTCCTTATGTACAATGGAATATCACTCAGCCATGAAATCAATGTCCTAAGGCTAGTAGCAGCATGATGAGTGGATTTAGGTACGA
Source organism: Balaenoptera ricei (assembly GCF_028023285.1). NCBI lineage: Eukaryota > Metazoa > Chordata > Mammalia > Artiodactyla > Balaenopteridae > Balaenoptera > Balaenoptera ricei. The sequence continues at coordinate 21,758 of NW_026777637.1, forward strand.
CGATTCTAAGTGAAATAAGTCACACAGAAAAGGACACTTCTCATAAGGTATCACTTATAGAGGGAATGTAAAAACCGTTACACTTGAACTGAATTACAAAACAGAACAGAGTCACACATGCAGAAAACACACTATGGCTGCTTAACGGGAAAGGTGAGGTGGGGTGATACATAAAACAAGGGTTTCAAATTAGCTCAGATACCGTTCCATAAACCCAATATGTAATAGACAAGACCTACTCCTTGCTCAGAGAACTGGACTCGACACGCCCTTTTCACCGCACAAGAATATATCTGACTAGTAATAATCTTAAAACCTATGTATTGATATCTCTCTGTTAGTGTGTCAAGCGGGTGTAAAGCGGCATAAACACAGCAGTGAATAGCAGCTAAACCCCATTATAAAAATAAATTACTTTGAAAAACCCAAGAAGCAAAGACAGTGAAAGAGAGAGAAATTCTTACACAATGCGTTCAGGGGCTGTGATGCAACCTGGATTGACCATATCTAGACCCACAGCTGGATGAGACATAAGGGTGGACACTCTTGGGGCTGAGAGGTTTGGTGAGGGTGGGTGAGCAAACACAGACCCTTTAAAGTAATACTGCGTGGTACCCATCGCATGGGTCCCAAATCTCCAGGTTCAAGGGCATCTTCCTACATCGAAAACATGCATGAGAAACCCAGAAGATGGTACACCGTGTGATGGGGAAAGGTTTCTAAAACGCACCTCATTTCTCATCTCCTTGTGCCCGGGTTCGCCATTCCAGCCGCTTTACTAGCAATCTCCCTACTTGGAGCATCAGCACCTTTAACCTCCTGTTCCGTACAGGTTGCAATTTGTCCTGAGGTTGAACGGGAAGACGGGGAACCAGGGAGAGACTAGCTCTTGGTGTTGGGACAGGCACAGGTCACTCTATTTTCCCATCAGGAAGAAGAATTAACCACAGGCTCATCCTGCCCCCCTGAACCAGAACAGGGCCTGAAGCCATCCTGCGCTTTTGCGGCCAGCTCCCAAAAACGCGAGTTGTAAATTGGAGGTTCAGGGCACTGCAATTCACAAACATGCAGAGTTATAAATGATAACTCTCGTCCACAAATATATTGAGGGAAGGCAAAGAAGAGGATTTGAAATCAAGGTAAAATTGCAGGGAACAGATTTCAGGAGGTAGATTCGAATCGCCTTTAAAGCACATGAAAAGCGGCAAAACGTTGACAATGATGCCCTTGGCCAAAAAGGGCGTATGCGTTTTTTCCTGAATATATTCAGGAAAAAACGCATACGCCCTTTTTGGCCAACCAAGCAACCTGGAAAGGCAAATCAGCGCTACAAAGAAGTCTCACTTCCCATCGGTCAAAAGGGCCATGCTGAAAAAAGTGTCAAAACCAGAAATGCAGGACAGGCCATGGAGAAATGGGAGCCTTGCTACGCTGATGGGCGGGATGTAAATTGCCAACAGCCACTCTGGAGAAGTGTACGGTGTGTCCTGAAACATCTAAAAAACACAGCTTAGAGAGCATAGGGCACTTCCACTCATGGGGGTATACATTGGGAAAATGAAAAATCAGCAAGACACAAGCACCCCAAAGTTTAGGGCTGCTCTGTTGACAAGGACCTCCACTTCATTCCACCTTCAATATCCCAGGAAAGAAAAATGGATAAAGAAGTTGTGGCCCTTATGTACAATGGAATATCACTCAGCCATGAAATCAATGTCATAAGGCTAGTAGCAGCATGATGAGTGGATTTAGGTACGACGATTCTAAGTGAAATAAGTCACACAGAAAAGGACACTTCTCATAAGGTATCACTGATAGAGGGAATGTAAAAACCGTTACGCTTGAACTGAATTACAAAACAGAACAGAGTCACACATGCAGAAAACACACTATGGCTGCTTAACGGGAAAGGTGAGGTGGGGTGATACATAAAACAAGGGTTTCAAATTAGCTCAGATACCGTTCGATAAACCCAATATGTAATAGACAAGACCTACTCCTTGCTCAGAGAACTGGACTCAACACGCCCTATTCACCGCACAAGAATATATCTGACTAGTAATAATCTTAAAACATATGTATTGATATCTCTCTGTTAGTGTGTCAAGTGGGTGTAAAGCGGCATAAACACAGCAGTGAAAAGCAGCTAAACGCCATTATAAAAATAAATTACTTTTACAAACCCATGAAACAAAGACAGTGAAAGAGAGCGAAATTCTTACACAATGCGTTCAGGGGCTGTGATGCAACCTGGATTGACCATATCTAGACCCACAGCTGGATGAGACATAAGGGTGGACACTCTTGGGGCTGAGAGATTTGGTGAGGTTGGGAGAGCAAACGCAGACCCTTTAAAGTAATACTGCGTGGTACCCATTGCATGGGTCCCAAATCTCCAGGTTCAAGGGCATCTTCCTACATCGAAAACATGCATGAGAAACCCAGAAGATGGTACACCATGTGATGGGGAAAGGTTTCTAAAACGCACCTCATTTCTCATCTCCTTGTGCCCGGGTTCGCCATTCCAGCCGCTTTACTAGCAATCTCCCTACTTGGAGCATCAGCACCTTTAACCTCCTGTTCCGTACAGGTTGCAATTTGTCCTGAGGATGAACGGGTAGATGGGGAACCAATGAGAGACTAGCTCTTGGTGTTGGGACAGGCACAGGTCACTCTATTGTCCCATCAGGAAGAAGAATTTACCACAGACTCAGCCTGCCCCCCGGAACCAGAACAGGGCCTGAAGCCATCCTGCGCTTCTGCGGCCAGCTCCCAAAAAAGCGAGTTGTAAAATGGAGCTACAGGGCACTGCAATTCACAAACCTGCAGAGTTATAAATGATAACTCTCGTCCACAAATATATTGAGGGAAGGCAAAGAAGAGGATTTGAAATCAAGGCAGAATTGCAGGAAACAAATTTCAGGAGGTATATTCGAATCGCTTTAAAGCAAATGAAAACCGGCAAAACGTTGACAATGATGCCCTTGGCCAAAAAGGGCGTATGCGTTTTTTCCTGAATATATTCCGGAAAAAACGCATACGCCCTTTTTGGCCAACCAAGCAACCTGGAAATGCAAATCAGTGCTACAAAGAAGACTCGCTACCCATCGGTCAAAATGGCCATGCTGAAAAAAGTGTCAAAACCAGAAATGCAGGACAGGCCATGGAGAAATGGGAGCCTTGCTACACTGATGGGCGGGATGTAAATTGCCAAGAGCCACTCTCGAGAAGTGTACGGCGTGTCCTGAAACATCTAAAAAACACAGCTTAGAGAGCATAGGGCACTTCCACTCATGGGGGTATAAATTGGGAAAATGAAAAATCAGCAAGACACAAGCACCCCAAAGTTTAGGGCTGCTCTCTTGACAAGGACCTCCACTTCATTCCACCTTCAATATCCCAGGAAAGAGAAAAATGGATAAAGAAGTTGTGGTCCTTATGTACAATGGAATATCACTCAGCCATGAAATCAATGTCCTAAGGCTAGTAGCAGCATGATGAGTGGATTTAGGTACGATGATCCTAAGTGAAATAAGTCACACAGAAAAGGACACTTCTCATAAGGTATCACTGATAGAGGGAATGTAAAAACCGTTACACTTGAACTGAATTACAAAACAGAACAGAGTCACACATGCAGAAAACACACTATGGCTGCTTAACGGGAAAGGGGAGGTGGGGTGATACATAAAACAACGGTTTCAAATTAGGTCAGATACCGTTCCATAAACCCAATATGTAATAGACAAGACCTACTCCTTGCTCAGAGAACTGGACTCAACACGCCCTATTCACCGCACAAGAATATATCTGACTAGTAATAATCTTAAAACCTATGTATTGATATCTCTCTGTTAGTGTGTCAAGTGGGTGTAAAGCGGCATAAACACAGCTGTGAAAAGCAGCTAAACCCCATTATAAAAATAAATTACTTTGAAAAACCCAAGAAGCAAAGACAGTGAAAGAGAGAGAAATTCTTACACAATGCGTTCAGGGGCTGTGATACAACCTGGATTGACCATATCTAGACCCACAGCTGGATGAGACATAAGGGTGGACACTCTTGGGGCTGAGAGGTTTGGTGAGGTTGGGTGAGCAAACGCAGACCCTTTAAAGTAATACTGCATGGTACCCATCGCATGGGTCACAAATCTCCAGGTTCAAGGGCATCTTCATACATCGAAAACATGCATGAGAAACCCAGAAGATGGTACACCGTGTGATGGGGAAAGGTTTCTAAAACGCACCTCATTTCTCATCTCCTTGTGCCCGGGTTCGCCATTCCAGCCGCTTTACTAGCAATCTCCCTACTTGGAGCATCAGCACCTTTAACCTCCTGTTCCGTACAGGTTGCAATTTGTCCTGAGGTTGAACGGGAAGACGGGGAACCAGGGAGAGACTAGCTCTTGGTGTTGGGACAGGCACAGGTCACTCTATTTTCCCATCAGGAAGAAGAATTAACCACAGGCTCATCCTGCCCCCCTGAACCAGAACAGGGCCTGAAGCCATCCTGCGCTTTTGCGGCCAGCTCCCAAAAACGCGAGTTGTAAATTGGAGGTTCAGAGCACTGCAATTCACAAACATGCAGAGTTATAAATGATAACTCTCTTCCACAAATATATTGAGGGAAGGCAAAGAAGAGGATTTGAAATCAAGGTAAAATTGCAGGGAACAGATTTCAGGAGGTAGATTCGAATCGCCTTTAAAGCACATGAAAAGCGGCAAAACGTTGACAATGATGCCCTTGGCCAAAAAGGGCGTATGCGTTTTTTCCTGAATATATTCAGGAAAAAACGCATACGCCCTTTTTGGCCAACCAAGCAACCTGGAGAGGCAAATCAGCGCTACAAAGCAGTCTCGCTACCCATCGGTCAAAAGGGCCATGCTGAAAAATGTGTCAAAAGCTGAAATGCAGGACAGGCCATGGAGAAATGGGAGCCTTGCTACACTGATGGGCGGGATGTAAATTGCCAACAGCCACTCTGGAGAAGTGTACGGTGAGTCCAGAAACATCTAAAAAACAGAGCTTAGAGAGCATAGGGCACTTCCACTCATGGGGGTATAAATTGGGAAAATGAAAAATCAGCAAGACACAAGCACCCCAAAGTTTAGGGCTGCTCTGTTTACAAGGACCTCCACTTCATTCGACCTTAAATATCCCAGGAAAGAGAAAAATGTATAAAGAAGCTGTGGTCCTTCTGTGCAATGGAATATCACTCAGCCATGAAATCAATGTCATAAGGCTAGTAGCAGCATGATGAGTGGATTTAGGTACGACGATTCTAAGTGAAATAAGTCACACAGAAAAGGACACTTCTCATAAGGTATCACTTATAGAGGGAATGTAAAAACCGTTACACTTGAACTGAATTACAAAACAGAACAGAGTCACACATGCAGAAAACTCACTATAGTTGCTTAACGGGAAAGGTGAGGTGGGGTGATACATAAAACAAGGGTTTCAAATTAGCTCAGATACCGTTCCATAAACCCAATATGTAATAGACAAGACCTACTCCTTGCTCAGAGAACTGGACTCAACACGCCCTATTCACCGCACAAGAATATATCTGACTAGTAATAATCTTAAAACATATGTATTGATATCTCTCTGTTAGTGTGTCAAGTGGGTGTAAAGCGGCATAAACACAGCAGTGAAAAGCAGCTAAACGCCATTATAAAAATAAATTACTTTTACAAACCCATGAAACAAAGACAGTGAAAGGGAGCGAAATTCTTACACAATGCGTTCAGGGGCTGTGATGCAACCTGGATTGACCATATCTAGACCCACAGCTGGATGAGACATAAGGGTGGACACTCTTGGGGCTGAGAGATTTGGTGAGGTTGGGAGAGCAAACGCAGACCCTTTAAAGTAATACTGCGTGGTACCCATTGCATGGGTCCCAAATCTCCAGGTTCAAGGGCATCTTCCTACATCGAAAACATGCATGAGAAACCCAGAAGATGGTACACCATGTGATGGGGAAAGGTTTCTAAAACGCACCTCATTTCTCATCTCCTTGTGCCCGGGTTCGCCATTCCAGCCGCTTTACTAGCAATCTCCCTACTTGGAGCATCAGCACCTTTAACCTCCTGTTCCGTACAGGTTGCAATTTGTCCTGAGGATGAACGGGTAGATGGGGAACCAATGAGAGACTAGCTCTTGGTGTTGGGACAGGCACAGGTCACTCTATTGTCCCATCAGGAAGAAGAATTTACCACAGACTCAGCCTGCCCCCCGGAACCAGAACAGGGCCTGAAGCCATCCTGCGCTTCTGCGGCCAGCTCCCAAAAAAGCGAGTTGTAAAATGGAGCTACAGGGCACTGCAATTCACAAACCTGCAGAGTTATAAATGATAACTCTCGTCCACAAATATATTGAGGGAAGGCAAAGAAGAGGATTTGAAATCAAGGCAGAATTGCAGGAAACAAATTTCAGGAGGTATATTCGAATCGCTTTAAAGCAAATGAAAACCGGCAAAACGTTGACAATGATGCCCTTGGCCAAAAAGGGCGTATGCGTTTTTCCCTGAATATATTCAGGAAAAAACGCATACGCCCTTTTTGGCCAACCAAGCAACCTGGAAATGCAAATCAGTGCTACAAAGAAGACTCGCTACCCATCGGTCAAAATGGCCATGCTGAAAAAAGTGTCAAAACCAGAAATGCAGGACAGGCCATGGAGAAATGGGAGCCTTGCTACACTGATGGGCGGGATGTAAATTGCCAAGAGCCACTCTCGAGAAGTGTACGGCGTGTCCTGAAACATCTAAAAAACACAGCTTAGAGAGCATAGGGCACTTCCACTCATGGGGGTATAAATTGGGAAAATGAAAAATCAGCAAGACACAAGCACCCCAAAGTTTAGGGCTGCTCTCTTGACAAGGACCTCCACTTCATTCCACCTTCAATATCCCAGGAAAGAGAAAAATGGATAAAGAAGTTGTGGTCCTTATGTACAATGGAATATCACTCAGCCATGAAATCAATGTCCTAAGGCTAGTAGCAGCATGATGAGTGGATTTAGGTACGATGATCCTAAGTGAAATAAGTCACACAGAAAAGGACACTTCTCATAAGGTATCACTGATAGAGGGAATGTAAAAACCGTTACACTTGAACTGAATTACAAAACAGAACAGAGTCACACATGCAGAAAACTCACTATAGTTGCTTAACGGGAAAGGTGAGGTGGGGTGATACATAAAACAAGGGTTTCAAATTAGCTCAGATACCGTTCCATAAACCCAATATGTAATAGACAAGACCTACTCCTTGCTCAGAGAACTGGACTCAACACGCCCTATTCACCGCACAAGAATATATCTGACTAGTAATAATCTTAAAACCTATGTATTGATATCTCTCTGTTAGTGTGTCAAGTGGGTGTAAAGCGGCATAAACACAGCTGTGAAAAGCAGCTAAACCCCATTATAAAAATAAATTACTTTGAAAAACCCAAGAAGCAAAGACAGTGAAAGAGAGAGAAATTCTTACACAATGCGTTCAGGGGCTGTGATACAACCTGGATTGACCATATCTAGACCCACAGCTGGATGAGACATAAGGGTGGACACTCTTGGGGCTGAGAGGTTTGGTGAGGTTGGGTGAGCAAACGCAGACCCTTTAAAGTAATACTGCATGGTACCCATCGCATGGGTCACAAATCTCCAGGTTCAAGGGCATCTTCATACATCGAAAACATGCATGAGAAACCCAGAAGATGGTACACCGTGTGATGGGGAAAGGTTTCTAAAACGCACCTCATTTCTCATCTCCTTGTGCCCGGGTTCGCCATTCCAGCCGCTTTACTAGCAATCTCCCTACTTGGAGCATCAGCACCTTTAACCTCCTGTTCCGTACAGGTTGCAATTTGTCCTGAGGTTGAACGGGAAGACGGGGAACCAGGGAGAGACTAGCTCTTGGTGTTGGGACAGGCACAGGTCACTCTATTTTCCCATCAGGAAGAAGAATTAACCACAGGCTCATCCTGCCCCCCTGAACCAGAACAGGGCCTGAAGCCATCCTGCGCTTTTGCGGCCAGCTCCCAAAAACGCGAGTTGTAAATTGGAGGTTCAGAGCACTGCAATTCACAAACATGCAGAGTTATAAATGATAACTCTCTTCCACAAATATATTGAGGGAAGGCAAAGAAGAGGATTTGAAATCAAGGTAAAATTGCAGGGAACAGATTTCAGGAGGTAGATTCGAATCGCCTTTAAAGCACATGAAAAGCGGCAAAACGTTGACAATGATGCCCTTGGCCAAAAAGAGCGTATGCGTTTTTTCCTGAATATATTCAGGAAAAAACGCATACGCCCTTTTTGGCCAACCAAGCAACCTGGAGAGGCAAATCAGCGCTACAAAGCAGTCTCGCTACCCATCGGTCAAAAGGGCCATGCTGAAAAATGTGTCAAAAGCTGAAATGCAGGACAGGCCATGGAGAAATGGGAGCCTTGCTACACTGATGGGCGGGATGTAAATTGCCAACAGCCACTCTGGAGAAGTGTACGGTGAGTCCAGAAACATCTAAAAAACAGAGCTTAGAGAGCATAGGGCACTTCCACTCATGGGGGTATAAATTGGGAAAATGAAAAATCAGCAAGACACAAGCACCCCAAAGTTTAGGGCTGCTCTGTTTACAAGGACCTCCACTTCATTCGACCTTAAATATCCCAGGAAAGAGAAAAATGTATAAAGAAGCTGTGGTCCTTCTGTGCAATGGAATATCACTCAGCCATGAAATCAATGTCATAAGGCTAGTAGCAGCATGATGAGTGGATTTAGGTACGACGATTCTAAGTGAAATAAGTCACACAGAAAAGGACACTTCTCATAAGGTATCACTTATAGAGGGAATGTAAAAACCGTTACACTTGAACTGAATTACAAAACAGAACAGAGTCACACATGCAGAAAACTCACTATAGTTGCTTAACGGGAAAGGTGAGGTGGGGTGATACATAAAACAAGGGTTTCAAATTAGCTCAGATACCGTTCCATAAACCCAATATGTAATAGACAAGACCTACTCCTTGCTCAGAGAACTGGACTCAACACGCCCTATTCACCGCACAAGAATATATCTGACTAGTAATAATCTTAAAACCTATGTATTGATATCTCTCTGTTAGTGTGTCAAGTGGGTGTAAAGCGGCATAAACACAGCAGTGAATAGCAGCTAAACCCCATTATAAAAATAAATTACTTTGAAAAACCCAAGAAGCAAAGACAGTGAAAGAGGGAGAAATTCTTACACAATGCGTTCAGGGGCTGTGATGCAACCTGGATTGACCATATCTAGACCCACAGCTGGTTGAGACCTAAGGGTGGACACTCTTGGGGCTGAGAGGTTTGGTGAGGTTGGGTGAGCAAACGCAGACCCTTTAAAGTAATACTGCGTGGTAACCATCGCATGGGTCCCAAATCACCAGGTTCAAGGGCATCTTCCTACATCGAAAACATGCATGAGAAACCCCTAAGATGGTACACCGTGTGATGGGGAAAGGTTTCTAAAACGCACCTCATTTCTCATCTCCTTGTGCCCGGGTTCGCCATTCCAGCCGCTTTACTAGCAATCTCCCTACTTGGAGCATCAGCACCTTTAACCTCCTGTTCCGTACAGGTTGCAATTTTTCCTGAGGATGAACGGGAAGACGGGGAACCAATGAAAGACTGGCTCTTGGTGTTAGGACAGGCACAGGTCACTCTATTGTCCCATCAGGAAGAAGAATTAACCACAGGATCAGCCTGCCCCCCGGAACCAGAACAGGGCCTGAAGCCATCCTGCGCTTTTGCGGACAGCTCCCAAAAACGCGAGTTGTAAAATCGAGCTTAAGGGCACTGCAATTCACAAACCTGCAGAGTTATAAATGATAACTCTCGTCCACAAATATAATGAGGGAAGGCAAAGAAGAAGCTTTGAAATCAAGGCAGAATTGCAGGAAACAGATTTCAGGAGGTAGATTCGAATCTCCTTTAAACCACATGAAAAGCGGCAAATCTTTGACAATGATGCCCTTGGCCAAAAAGGGCGTATGCGTTTTTTCCTGAATATATTCAGGAAAAAACGCATACGCCCTTTTTGGCCAACCAAGCAACCTGGAAAGGCAAATCAGTGCTACAAAGAAGTCTCGCTTCCCATCGGTCAAAATGGCCATGCTGAAAAAAGTGTCAAAACCAGAAATGCAAGACAGGCCATGGAGAAATGGGAGCCTTACTACACTGATGGGCGGGATGTAAATTGCCAACAGCAACTCTGGCACTAGTGTTTAAGGAGCAGCTTAGAAAGAGAATCCTAATGTGATTTCTTTATAATGGGTGTGTTCCTTATCTTATCCTAGTGTCTAAACTCTTCTCCAAGGCTGGACCTCCAACTAATATTCCTTTACGTGCTAAGGTGTATCTAGAGAGTGGGATAGGTTTAATAACTACCCTAACCCTAACGCGTACCCTAACCCTAACCCCTACCCTAACCCTAACACATACCCTAATCCTAACCCGTACCCTAAACCGAGCCCTAACCCTAACACTACACCTAACCCTAACCCTAACCCATACCCTACGCCGTACCCGAACCCCTCCCCGAACCCGTAACCTAAGCCGTACCCTAATCCTAACCCTAAGCCTAACCCTAACCCTAGGCTACCCTTGACTGCTTCTGCCTCCAATAGATTTCCTAAGCACTAGTGTTTGAAGGGACAGCTTAAAACGAGAATCCTAATGTGATTTCTTTATAATGGGTGTGTTCCTTTTATTATCCTAGTGTCTAAACTCTTCTCCATGGCTGGACCCCCATATAATATTCCTTTACGTGCTAAGGGGTATCTAGAGAGTGGGATAGGTTTAATAACTACCCTAACCCTAACGCGTACCCTAACCCTAACCCCTACCCTAACCCTAACACGTACCCTAATCCTAACCCGTACCCTAAACCGAGCCCTAACCCTAACACTAACCCTAACCCTAACCCATAACCTACGCCGTACCCGAACCCCTCCCCGAACCCGTACCCTAACCCTAACCCTAAGCCTAACCCTAACCTTAGTCTACCCTTGACTGCTTCTGCCTCCAATAGATTTCCTAAGCACTAGTGTTTTAAGGAACAGCTTAAAAAGAGAATCCTAATGTGATTTCTTTATAATAGGTGTGTTCCTTATCTTATCCTAGTGTCTAAACTCTGTTCCATGGCTGGACCTCCAAATAATATTCCTTTACGTGCTAAGGGGTATCTAGAGAGTGGGATAGGTTTAATAACTACCCTAACCCTAACGCGTACCCTAACCCTAAGCCCTACCCTAACCCTAACACTAACCCTAACCCTAACCCCTACCCTAACCCTAACACGTACCCTAATCCTAACCCGTACCCTAAACCGAGCCCTAACCCTAACACTAACCCTAACCCTAACCCTAACCCATACCCTAAGCCGTACCCGAACCCCTCCCCGAACCCGTACCCTAAGCCATACCCTAAGCCTAACCCTAAGCCTAACCCTAAACCTAGGCTACCCTTGACTGCTTCTGCCTCCATTAGATTTCCTAAGCACTAGTGTTTTAAGGAACAGCTTAAAAAGAGAATCCTAATGTGATTTCTTTATAATGGGTGTGTTCCTTATCTTATCCTTGTGTCTAAACTCTTCTCCATGGCTGGACCCCCAAATAATATTCCTTTACGTGCTAAGGGGTATCTAGAGAGTGGGATAGGTTTAATAACTACCCTAACCCTAACGCGTTCCCTAACCCTAACCCCTACCCTAACCCTAACACGTACCCTAATCCTAACCCGTACCCTAAACCGAGCCCTAACCCAAACACTAAACCTAACCCTAACCCTAACCCATACCCTACGCCGTACCCGAACCCCTCCCCGAACCCGTAACCTAAGCCGTACCGTAACCCTAACCCTAAGCCTAACCCTAACCCTAGGCTACCCTTGACTGCTTCTGCCTCCAATAGATTTCCTAAGCACTAGTGTTTGAAGGAACGGCTTAAAAAGAGAATCCTAATGTGATTTCTTTATGAGGGGTGTGTTCCTTATCTTATCCTAGTGTCTAAACTCTTCTCCATGGCTGGACCCCCAAATAATATTCCTTTACGTGCTAAGGGGTATCTAGAGAGTGGGATAGGTTTAATAACTCCCCTAACCCTAATGCGTACCCTAACCCTAAACCCTACCCTAACCCTAACACGTACACTAATCCTAACCCGTACCCTAAACCGAGCCCTAACCCTAACACTAACCCTAACCCTAACCCCTACCCTAACCCTAACACATACCCTAATCTTAACCCATACCCTAAACCGAGCCCTAACCCTAACACTAACCCTAACCCTAACCCTAACCCATACCCTACGCTGTACCCGAACCCCTCCCCGAACCCGTACCCTGAGCCGTACCCTAAGCCTAACCCTAAGCCTAAACCTAACCCTAGGCTACCCTTGACTGCTTCTGCCTCCAATAGATTTCCTAAGCACTAGTGTTTTAAGGAACAGCTTAAAAAGAGAATCCTAATGTGATTTCTTTATAATGGGTGTGTTCCTTATCTTATCCTTGTGTCTAAACTCTTCTCCATGGCTGGACCCCCAAATAATATTCCCTTAAGTGCTAAGGGGTATCTAGAGAGTGGGATAGGTTTAATAACTACCGTAACCCTAACGCGTACCCTAACCCTAACCCCTACCCTAACCCTAACACGTACCCTAATCCTAACCCGTACCCTAAACCGAGCCCTAACCCTAACACTAACCCTAACCCTAACCCTAACCCATAAACTACGCCGTACCCAAACCCCCCCCGAACCCGTAACCTAAGCCGTACCCTAACCCTAACCCTAAGCCTCACCCTAACCCTAGGCTACCCTTGACTTCTTCTGCCTCCAATAGATTTCCTAAGCACTAGTGTTTTAAGGAACAGATTAAAAAGAGAATCCTAATGTGATTTCTTTATAATGGGTGTGTTCCTTATCTTATCCTAGTGTCTAAACTCTTCTCCACGGCTGGACCCCCAAATGATATTCCTTTACGTGCTAAGGGGTATCTAGAGAGTTCGATAGGTTTAGTAACTACCCTAACCCTAACGCGTACCCTAACCCTAACCCCTACCCTAACCCTAACACGTACCCTAATCCTAACCCATACCCTAAACCGAGCCCTAACCCTAACACTAACCCTAACCCGAACCCTAACCCATACCCTACGCCGTACCCGAACCCCTCCCCGAACCCGTACCCTAAGCCGTACCCTAAGCCGTACCCTAAGCCTAACCCTAAACCTAGGCTACCCTTGACTGCTTCTGCCTCCAGTAGATTTCCTAAGCACTAGTGTTTTAAGGAACAGCTTAAAAAGAGAATCCTAATGTGATTTCTTTATAATGGGTGTGTTCCTTTTCTTATCCTTGTGTCTAAACTCTTCTCCATGGCTGGACCCCCAAATAATATTCCTTTACGTGCTAAGGGGTATCTAGAGAGTGGGATAGGTTTAGTAACTACCCTAACCCTAACGCGTACCCTAACCCTAACCCCTTCCCTAACCCTAACACGTACCCTAATCCTAACCCGTACCCTAAACCGAGCCCTAACCCTAAAACTAACCCTAACCCTAACCCTAACCCATACCCTACGCCGTACCTGAACCCCTCCCCGAACCCGTACCCTGAGCCATACCCTAAGCCTAACCCTAAGCCTAACCCTAACCCTAGGCTACCCTTGACTGCTTCTGCCTCCAATAGATTTCCTAAGCACTAGTGTTTTAAGGAACAGCTTAAAAAGGGAATCCTAATGTGATTTCTTTATAATGGGTGTGTTCCTTATCTTATCCTAGTGTCTAAACTCTTCTCCATGGCTGGACCCCCAAATAATATTCCTTTACGTGCTAAGGGGTATCTAGAGAGTGGGATAGGTTTAATAACTACCCTAACCCTAACCCTAACCCTAACCCTAACCCTAACACGTACCCTAATCCTAACCCGTACCCTAAACCGAGCCCTAACCCTAACACAAACCCTAACCCTAACCCATAACCTACGCCGTATCCGAACCCCTCCCCGAACCCGTAACCTAACCCTAACCCTAAGCCTAACCCTAACACTAACCCTAACCCTAACCCCTACCCTAACCCTAACACATACCCTAATCTTAACCCATACCCTAAACCGAGCCCTAACCCTAACACTAACCCTAACCCTAACCCTAACCCATACCCTACACTGTACCCGAACCCCTCCCCGAACCCGTACCCTAAGCCGTACCCTAAACCTAACCCTAAGCCTAACCCTAACCCTAGGCTACCCTTGACTGCTTCTGCCTCCAATAGATTTCCTAAGCACTAGTGTTTTAAGGAACAGCTTAAAAAGAGAATCCTAATGTGATTTCTTTATAATGGGTGTGTTCCTTATCTTATCCTTGTGTCTAAACTCTTCTCCATGGCTGGACCCCCAAATAATATTCCTTTACCTTCTAAGGGGTATCTAGAGAGTGGGATAGGTTTAATAACTACCCTAACCCTAACGCGTACCCTAACCCTAACACCTACCCTAACCCTAACACGTAACCTAATCCTAACCCGTACCCTAAACCGAGCCCTAACCCTAAAGCTAACCCTAACCCTAACCCTAAACCATACCCTACGCCGTACCCAAACCCCTCCCCGAACCCGTACCCTGAGCCGTACCCTAACCCTAACCCTAAGCCTAACCCTAACCCTAGGCTACCCTTGACTGCTTCTGCCTCCAATAGATTTCCTAAGCACTAGTGTTTTAAGGAATAGCTTAAAAAGAGAATCCTAATGTAATTTCTTTATAATGGGTGTGTTCCTTATCTTATCCTAGTGTCTAAACTCTTCTCCATGGCTGGACCCCCAAATAATATTCCTTTACGTGCTAAGGGGTATCTAGAGAGTGGGATAGGTTTAATAACTACCCTAACCGTAACGCATACCCTAACCCTAACCCCTACCCTAACCCTAACACATACCCTAATCTTAACCCATACCCTAAACCGAGCCCTAACCCTAACACTAACCCTAACCCTAACCCTAACCCATACCCTACGCCGTACCCGAACCCCTCCCCGAACCCGTACCCTAAGCCGTACCCTAAGCCTAACCCTAGGCCTAACCCTAACCCTAGGCTACCCTTGACTGCTTCTGCCTCCAATAGATTTCCTAAGCACTAGTGTTTGAAGGAACAGCTTAAAACGAGAATCCTAATGTGATTTCTTTATAATGGGTGTGTTCCTTATATTATCCTAGTGTCTAAACTCTTCTCCATGGCTGGACACCCAAATAATATTCCTTTACGTGCTAAGGGTTATCTAGAGAGTGGGATAGGTTTAATAACTACACTAACCCTAATGCGTACTCTAACCCTAACCCCTACCCTAACCCTAACACGTACACTAATCCTAACCCGTACCCTAAACCGAGCCCTAACCCTAACACTAACCCTAACCCTAACCCTAACCCATACCCTACGCCGTACCCAAACCCCTCCCCGAACCCGTAACCTAAGCCGTACCCTAACCCTAACCCTAAACCTCACTCTAACCCTAGGCTACCCTTGACTGCTTCTGCCTCCAATAGATTTCCTAAGCACTAGTGTTTTAAGGAACAGCTTAAAAATAGAATCCTAATGTGATTTCTTTATAATGGGTGTGTTCCTTATCCTATCTTAGTGTCTAAACTCTTTTCCATGGCTGGACCACCAAATAATATTCCTTTACGTGCTAAGGGGTATCTAGAGAGTGGGATAGGTTTAATAACTACCCTAACCCTAACGTGTACCCTAACCCTAACCCCTACCCTAACCCTAACACTAACCCTAACCCTAACCCCTACCCTAACCCTAACACATACCCTAATCTTAACCCATACCCTAAACCGAGCCCTAACCCTAACACTAACCCTAACCCTAACCCATACCCTACACTGTACCCGAACCCCTCCCAGAACCCGTACCCTAAGCCGTACCCTAAACCTAAGCCTAAGCCTAACACTAACCCTAGGCTACCCTTGACTGCTTCTGCCTCCAATAGATTTCCTAAGCACTAGTGTTTTAAGGAACAGCTTAAAAAGAGAATCCTAATGTGATTTCTTTATAATGGGTGTGTTCCTTATCTTATCCTTGTGTCTAAACTCTTCTCCATGGCTGGACCCCCAAATAATATTCCTTTACCTTCTAAGGGGTATCTAGAGAGTGGGATAGGTTTAATAACTACCCTAACCCTAACGCGTACCCTAACCCTAACACCTACCCTAACCCTAACACGTAACCTAATCCTAACCCGTACCCTAAACCGAGCCCTAACCCTAAAACTAACCCTAACCCTAACGCTAAACCATACCCTACGCCGTAACCAAACCCCTCCCCGAACCCGTACCCTGAGCCGTACCCTAAACCTAACCCTAAGCCTAACCCTAACCCTAGGCTACCCTTGACTGCTTCTGCCTCCATTAGATTTCCTAAGCACTAGTGTTTTAAGGAACAGCTTAAAAAGAGAATCCTAATGTGATTTCTTTATAATGGGTGTGTTCCTTATCTTATCCTAGTGTCTAAACTCTTCTCCATGGCTGGACCCCCAAATAATATTCCTTTACGTGCTAAGGGGTATCTAGAGAGTGGGATAGGTTTAATAAGTACCCTAACCCTAACGCATACCCTAACCCTAACCCCTACCCTACCCCTAACACATACCCTAATCTTAACCCATACCCTAAACCGAGCCCTAACCCTAACACTAACCCTAACCCTAACCCATACCCTACGCCGTACCCGAACCCCTCCCCGAACCCGTACCCTAAGCCGTACCCTAAGCCTAACCCTAAGCCTAACCCTAACCCTAGGCTACCCTTGACTGCTTCTGCCTCCAATAGATTTCCTAAGCACTAGTGTTTGAAGGAACAGCTTAAAACGAGAATCCTAATGTGATTTCTTTATAATGGGTGTGTTCCTTATATTATCCTAGTGTCTAAACTCTTCTCCATGGCTGGACACCCAAATAATATTCCTTTACGTGCTAAGGGTTATCTAGAGAGTGGGATAGGTTTAATAACTACACTAACCCTAATGCGTACTCTAACCCTAACCCCTACCCTAACCCTAACACGTACCCTAATCCTAACCCGTACCCTAAACCGAGCCCTAACCCTAACACTAACCCTAACCCTAACCCTAACCCATACCCTACGCCGTACCCAAACCCCTCCCCGAACCCGTAACCTAAGCCGTACCCTAACCCTAACCCTAAGCCTCACCCTAACCCTAGGCTACCCTTGACTGCTTCTGCCTCCAATAGATTTCCTAAGCACTAGTGTTTTAAGGAACAGCTTAAAAATAGAATCCTAATGTGATTTCTTTATAATGGGTGTGTTCCTTATCCTATCTTAGTGTCTAAACTCTTTTCCATGGCTGGACCACCAAATAATATTCCTTTACGTGCTAAGGGGTATCTAGAGAGTGGGATAGGTTTAATAACTACCCTAACCCTAACGTGTACCCTAACCCTAACCCCTACCCTAACCCTAACACTAACCCTAACCCTAACCCCTACCCTAACCCTAACACATACCCTAATCTTAACCCATACCCTAAACCGAGCCCTAACCCTAACACTAACCCTAACCCTAACCCATACCCTACAGTGTACCCGAACCCCTCCCAGAACCCGTACCCTAAGCCGTACCCTAAACCTAACCCTAAGCCTAACCCTAACCCTAGGCTACCCTTGACTGCTTCTGCCTCCAATAGATTTCCTAAGCACTAGTGTTTTAAGGAACAGCTTAAAAAGAGAATCCTAATGTGATTTCTTTATAATGGGTGTGTTCCTTATCTTATCCTTGTGTCTAAACTCTTCTCCATGGCTGGACCCCCAAATAATATTCCTTTACCTTCTAAGGGGTATCTAGAGAGTGGGATAGGTTTAATAACTACCCTAACCCTAACGCGTACCCTAACCCTAACACCTACCCTAACCCTAACATGTAACCTAATCCTAACCCGTACCCTAAACCGAGCCCTAACCCTAAAACTAACCCTAACCCTAACGCTAAACCATACCCTACACCGTAACCAAA
Organism: Balaenoptera ricei; assembly: GCF_028023285.1. NCBI lineage: Eukaryota > Metazoa > Chordata > Mammalia > Artiodactyla > Balaenopteridae > Balaenoptera > Balaenoptera ricei. The sequence continues at coordinate 39,829 of NW_026777637.1, forward strand.
CCCCTCCCCGAACCCGTACCCTGAGCCGTACCCTAACCCTAACCCTAAGCCTAACCCTAACCCTAGGCTACCCTTGACTGCTTCTGCCTCCATTAGATTTCCTAAGCACTAGTGTTTTAAGGAACAGCTTAAAAAGAGAATCCTAATGTGATTTCTTTATAATGGGTGTGTTCCTTATCTTATCCTAGTGTCTAAACTCTTCTCCATGGCTGGACCCCCAAATAATATTCCTTTACGTGCTAAGGGGTATCTAGAGAGTGGGATAGGTTTAATAACTACCCTAACCCTAACGCGTACCCTAACCGTAACCCCTAACCTAACCCTAACACGTACCCTAATCCTAACCCGTACCCTAAACCGAGCCCTAACCCTAACACTAAACCTAACCCTAACCCTAACCCATACCCTACGCCGTACCCGAACCCCTCCCCGAACCCGTAACCTAAGCCGTACCGTAACCCTAACCCTAAGCCTAACCCTAACCCTAGGCTACCCTTGACTGCTTCTGCCTCCAATAGATTTCCTAAGCACTAGTGTTTTAAGGAACGGCTTAAAGAGAGAATCCTAATGTGATTTCTTTATAAGGGGTGTGTTCCTTATCTTATCCTAGTGTCTAAACTCTTCTCCATGGCTGGACCCCAAATAATATTCCTTTACGTGCTAAGGGGTATCTAGAGAGTGGGATAGGTTTAATAACTACCCTAAACCTAACGCGTACCCTAACCCTAACCCCTACCCTAACCCTAACACGTACCCTAATCCTAACCCATACCCTAAACCGAGCCCTAACCCTAACACTAACCCTAACCCGAACCCTAACCCATACCCTACGCCGTACCCGAAGCCCTCCCCGAACCCGAACCCTAAGCCGTACCCTAAGCCGTACCCTAAGCCTAACCCTAAACCTAGGCTACCCTTGACTGCTTCTGCCTCCAATAGATTTCCTAAGCACTAGTGTTTTAAGGAACAGCTTAAAAAGAGAATCCTAATGTGATTTCTTTATAATGGGTGTGTTCCTTATTTATCCTTGTGTCTAAACTCTTCTCCATGGCTGGACCCCCAAATAATATTCCTTTACGTGCTAAGGGGTATCTAGAGAGTGGGATAGGTTTAATAACTACCCTAACCCTAACGCGTACCCTAACCCTAACCCCTTCCCTAACCCTAACACGTACCCTACTCCTAACCCGTACCCTAAACCGAGCCCTAAACCTAAAACTAACGCTAACCCTAACCCTAACCCATACCCTACGCCGTACCCGAAACCCTCCCCGAACCCGTACCCTGAGCCGTACCCTAAGCCTAACCCTAAGCCTAACCCTAACCCTAGGCTACCCTTGACTGCTTCTGCCTCCAATAGATTTCCTAAGCACTAGTGTTTTAAGGAACAGCTTAAAAAGAGAATCCTAATGTGATTTCTTTATAATGGGTGTGTTCCTTATCTTATCCTAGTGTCTAAACTCTTCTCCATGGCTGGACCCCCAAATAATATTCCTTTACGTGCTAAGGGGTATCTAGAGAGTGGGATAGGTTTAATAACTACCCTAACCCTAACGCGTACCCTAACCCTAACCCCAACCCTAACCCTAACACGTACCCTAATACTAACCCGTACCCTAAACCGAGCCCTAACCCTAAAACTAACCCTAACCCTAACCCTAACCCATACCCTACGCCGTACCAGAACCCCTCCCCGAACCCGTACCCTGAGCCGTACCCTAAACCTAACCCTAAGCCTAACCCTAACCCTAGGCTACCCTTGACTGCTTCTGCCTCCAATAGATTTCCTAAGCACTAGTGTTTTAAGGAACAGCTTAAAAAGAGAATCCTAATGTGATTTCTTTATAATGGTTGTGTTCCTTATCTTATCCTAGTGTCTAAAATCTTCTCCACGGCTGGACCTCCAAATAATATTCCTTTACGTGCTAAGGGGTATCTAGAGAGTGGGATAGGTTTAATAACTACCCTAACCCTAACGCGTACCCTAACCCTAACCCCTACCCTAACCCTAACACGTACCCTAATCCTAACCCGTACCCTAAACCGAGCCCTAACCCATACACAAAACCTAACCCTAACCCTAACCCATACCCTACGCCGTACCCGAACCCCTCCCCGAACCCGTAACCTAAGCCGTACCGTAACCCTAACCCTAAGCCTAACCCTAACCCTAGGCTACCCTTGACTGCTTCTGCCTCCAATAGATTTCCTAAGCACTAGTGTTTGAAGGAACGGCTTAAAAAGAGAATCCTAATGTGATTTCTTTATGAGGGGTGTGTTCCTTATCTTATCCTAGTGTCTAAACTCTTCTCCATGGCTGGACCCCCAAATAATATTCCTTTACGTGCTAAGGGGTATCTAGAGAGTGGGATAGGTTTAATAACTCCCCTAACCCTAATGCGTACCCTAACCCTAAACCCTACCCTAACCCTAACACGTACACTAATCCTAACCCGTACCCTAAACCGAGCCCTAACCCTTACACTAACCCTAACCCTAACCCCTACCCTAACCCTAACACATACCCTAATCTTAACCCATACCCTAAACCGAGCCCTAACCCTAACACTAACCCTAACCCTAACCCTAACCCATACCCTACGCTGTACCCGAACCCCTCCCCGAACCCGTACCCTGAGCCGTACCCTAAGCCTAACCCTAAGCCTAACCCTAACCCTAGGCTACCCTTGACTGCTTCTGCCTCCAATAGATTTCCTAAGCACTAGTGTTTTAAGGAACAGCTTAAAAAGAGAATCCTAATGTGATTTCTTTATAATGGGTGTGTTCCTTATCTTATCCTTGTGTCTAAACTCTTCTCCACGGCTGGACCCCCAAATGATATTCCTTTACGTGCTAAGGGGTATCTAGAGAGTGGGATAGGTTTAGTAACTACCCTAACCCTAACGCGTACCCTAAACCTAACCCATACCCTAACCCTAACACGTACCCTAATCCTAACCCGTACCCTAAACCGAGCCCTAACCCTAACACCCTAACCCTAACCCTAACCCATACACTACGCCGTACACAAACCCCTCCCCAAACCCGTACCCTACGCCTAACCCTAAGCCTCACCCTAACCCTAGGCTACCCTTGACTGCTTCTGCCTCCAATAGATTTCCTAAGCACTAGTGTTTTAAGGAACAGCTTAAAAAGAGAATCCTAATGTGATTTCTTTATAATGGGTGTGTTCCTTATCTTATCCTAGTGTCTAAAATCTTCTCCACGGCTGGACCCCCAAATAATATTCCTTTACGTGCTAAGGGGTATCTAGAGAGTGGGATAGGTTTAATAACTACCCTAACCCTAACGCGTACCCTAACCGTAACCCCTACCCTAACCCTAACACGTACCCTAATCCTAACCCGTACCCTAAACCGAGCCCTAACCCTAACACTAAACCTAACCCTAACCCTAACCCATACCCTACGCCGTACCCGAACCCCTCCCCGAACCTGTAACCTAAGCCGTACCGTAACCCTAACCCTAAGCCTAACCCTAACCCTAGGCTACCCTTGACTGCTTCTGCCTCCAATAGATTTCCTAAGCACTAGTGTTTTAAGGAACGGCTTAAAGAAAAAATCCTAATGTGATTTCTTTATAAGGGTTGTGTTCCTTATCTTATCCTAGTGTCTAAACTATTCTCCATGGCTGGACCCCAAATAATATTCCTTTACGTGCTAAGGGGTATCTAGAGAGTGGGATAGGTTTAATAACTACCCTAACCCTAATGCGTACCCTAACCCTAAACCTTACCCTAACCCTAACACGTACCCTAATCCTAACCCGTACCCTAAACCGAGCCCTAACCCTAACACCAAACCTAACCCTAACCCTAACCCATACCCTACGCCGTACCCGAAGCCCTCCCCGAACCCGTACCCTAAGCCGTACCCTAACCCTAACCCTAAGCCTAACCCTAACCCTAGGCTACCCTTGACTGCTTCTGCCTCCAATAGATTTCCTAAGCACTAGTGTTTTAAGGAACAGCTTAAAAAGAGAATCCTAATGTGATTTCTTTATAATGGGTGTGTTCCTTATCTTATCCTAGTGTCTAAACTCTTCTCCATGGCTGGACCCCCAAATAATATTCCTTTACGTGCTAAGGGGTATCTAGAGAGTGGGATAGGTTTATTAACTACCCTAAACCTAACGCGTACCCTAACCCTAACCCCTACCCTAACCCTAACACGTACCCTAATCCTAACCCATACCCTAAACCGAGCCCTAACCCTAACACTAACCCTAACCCGAACCCTAACCCATACCCTACGCCGTACCCGAAGCCCTCCCCGAACCCGTACCCTAAGCCGTACCCTAAGCCGTACCCTAAGCCTAACCCTAAACCTAGGCTACCCTTGACTGCTTCTGCCTCCAATAGATTTCCTAAGCACTAGTGTTTTAAGGAACAGCTTAAAAAGAGAATCCTAATGTGATTTCTTTATAATGGGTGTGTTCCTTATTTATCCTTGTGTCTAAACTCTTCTCCATGGCTGGACCCCAAATAATATTCCTTTACGTGCTAAGGGGTATCTAGAGAGTGGGATAGGTTTAATAACTACCGTAACCCTAATGCGTACCCTAACCCTAAACCTTACCCTAACCCTAACACGTACCCTAATCCTAACCCGTAACCTAAACCGAGCCCTAACCCTAACACTAACCCTAACCCTAACCCTAACCCATACCCTACGCCGTACCCGAAGCCCTCCCCGAACCCGTACCCTAAGCCGTACCCTAACCCTAACCCTAAGCCTAACCCTAACCCTAGGCTACCCTTGACTGCTTCTGCCTCCAATAGATTTCCTAAGCACTAGTGTTTTAAGGAACAGCTTAAAAAGAGAATCCTAATGTGATTTCTTTATAATGGGTGTGTTCCTTATCTTATCCTAGTGTCTAAACTCTTCTCCATGGCTGGACCCCCAAATAATATTCCTTTACGTGCTAAGGGGTATCTAGAGAGTGGGATAGGTTTAATAACTACCCTAAACCTAACGCGTACCCTAACCCTAACCCCTACCCTAACCCTAACACGTACCCTAATCCTAACCCATACCCTAAACCGAGCCCTAACCCTAACACTAACCCTAACCCTAACCCCTACCCTAACCCTAACACATACCCTAATCTTAACCCATACCCTAAACCGAGCCCTAACCCTAACACTAACCCTAACCCTAACCCTAACCCTAACCCATACCCTACGCTCTACCCGAACCCCTCCCCGAACCCGTACCCTGAGCCGTACCCTAAGCCTAACCCTAAGCCTAACCCTAACCCTAGGCTACCCTTGACTGCTTCTGCCTCCAATAGATTTCCTAAGCACTAGTGTTTTAAGGAACAGCTTAAAAAGAGAATCCTAATGTGATTTCTTTATAATGGGTGTGTTCCTTATCTTATCCTTGTGTCTAAACTCTTCTCCATGGCTGGACCCCCAAATAATATTCCTTTACGTGCTAAGGGGTATCTAGAGAGTGGGATAGGTTTAATAACTACCCTAACCCTAATGCGTACCCTAACCCTAACCCCTACCCTAACCCTATCACGTACCCTAATCCTAACCCGTACCCTAAACCGAGCCCTAACCCTAACCCTAACACTAACCCTAACCCTAACCCTAACCCATAAACTACGCCATACCCAAACCCCTCCCCGAACCCGTAACCTAAGCCGTACCCTAACCCTAACCCTAAGCCTCACCCTAACCCTAGGCTACCCTTGACTTCTTCTGCCTCCAATAGATTTCCTAAGCACTAGTGTTTTAAGGAACAGCTTAAAAAGAGAATCCTAATGTGATTTCTTTATAATGGGTGTGTTCCTTATCTTATCCTAGTGTCTAAACTCTTCTCCACGGCTGGACCCCCAAATGATATTCCTTTACGTGCTAAGTGGTATCCAGAGAGTGGGATAGGTTTAGTAACTACCCTAACCCTAACGCGTACCCTAACCCTAACCCATACCCTAACCCTAACACGTACCCTAATCCTAACCCGTACCCTAAACCGAGCCCTAACCCTAACACTAACCCTAACCCTAACCCTAACCCATACACTACGCCGTACACAAACCCCTCCCCAAACCCGTACCCTAAGTCTAACCCTAAGCCTCACCCTAACCCTTGGCTACCCTTGACTGCTTCTGCCTCCAATAGATTTCCTAAGCACTAGTGTTTTAAGGAACAGCTTAAAAAGAGAATCCTAATGTGATTTCTTTATAATGGGTGTGTTCCTTATCTTATCCTAGTGTCTAAAATCTTCTCCACGGCTGGACCCCCAAATAATATTCCTTTACGTGCTAAGGCGAATCTAGAGAGTGGGATAGGTTTAATAACTACCCTAACCCTAACGCGTACCCTAACCCTAACCCCTACCCTAACCCTAACACGTACCCTAATCCTAACCCGTACCCTAAACCGAGCCCTAACCCTAACACTAAACCTAACCCTAACCCTAACCCATACCCTATGCCGTACCAGAACCCCTCCCCGAACCCGTAACCTAAGCCGTACCGTAACCCTAACCCTAAGCCTAACCCTAACCCTAGGCTACCCTTGACTGCTTCTGCCTCCAATAGATTTCCTAAGCACTAGTGTTTTAAGGAACGGCTTAAAGAGAGAATCCTAATGTGATTTCTTTATAAGGGGTGTGTTCCTTATCTTATCCTAGTGTCTAAACTCTTCTCCATGGCTGGACCCCAAATAATATTCCTTTACGTGCTAAGGGGTATCTAGAGAGTGGGATAGGTTTAATAACTACCCTAAACCTAACGCGTACCCTAACCCTAACCCCTACCCTAACCCTAACACGTACCCTAATCCTAACCCATACCCTAAACCGAGCCCTAACCCTAACACTAACCCTAATCCGAACCCTAACCCATACCCTACGCCGTACCCGAAGCCCTCCCCGAACCCGTACCCTAAGCCGTACCCTAAGCCGTACCCTAAGCCTAACCCTAAACCTAGGCTACCCTTGACTGCTTCTGCCTCCAATAGATTTCCTAAGCACTAGTGTTTTAAGGAACAGCTTAAAAAGAGAATCCTAAAGTGATTTCTTTATAATGGGTGTGTTCCTTATTTATCCTTGTGTCTAAACTCTTCTCCATGGCTGGACCCCCAAATAATATTCCTTTACGTGCTAAGGGGTATCTAGAGAGTGGGATAGGTTTAATAACTACCCTAACCCTAACGCGTACCCTAACCCTAACCCCTTCCCTAACCCTAACACGTACCCTAATCCTAACCCGTACCCTAAACAGAGCCCTAACCCTAAAACTAACCCTAACCCTAACCCTAACCCATACCCTACGCCGTACCCGAACCCCTCCCCGAACCCGTACCCTGAGCCGTACCCTAAACCTAACCCTAAGCCTAACCCTAACCCTAGGCTACCCTTGACTGCTTCTGCCTCCAATAGATTTCCTAAGCACTAGTGTTTTAAGGAACAGCTTAAAAAGAGAATCCTAATGTGATTTCTTTATAATGGGTGTGTTCCTTATCTTATCCTAGTGTCTAAACTCTTCTCCATGGCTGGACCCCCAAATAATATTCCTTTACGTGCTAAGGGGTATCTAGAGAGTGGGATAGGTTTAATAACTACCCTAACCCTAATGCGTACCCTAACCCTAACCCCAACCCTAACCCTAACACGTACCCTAATCCTAACCCGTACCCTAAACCGAGCCCTAACCCTAAAACTAACCCTAACCCTAACCCTAACCCATACCCTACGCCGTGCCCGAACCCCTCCCCGAACCCGTACCCTGAGCCGTACCCTAAACCTAACCCTAAGCCTAACCCTAACCCTAGGCTACCCTTGACTGCTTCTGCCTCCAATAGATTTCCTAAGCACTAGTGTTTTAAGGAACAGCTTAAAAAGAGAATCCTAATGTGATTTCTTTATAATGGGTGTGTTCCTTATCTTATCCTAGTGTCTAAAATCTTCTCCACGGCTGGACCTCCAAATAATATTCCTTTACGAGCTAAGGGGTATCTAGAGAGTGGGATAGGTTTAATAACTACCCTAACCCTAACGCGTACCCTAACCCTAACCCCTACCCTAACCCTAACACGTACCCTAATCCTAACCCGTACCCTAAACCGAGACCTAACCCAAACACTAAACCTAACCCTAACCCTAACCCATACCCTACGCCGTACCCGAACCCCTCCCCGAACCCGTAACCTAAGCCGTACCGTAACCCTAACCCTAAGCCTAACCCTAACCCTAGGCTACCCATGACTGCTTCTGCCTCCAATAGATTTCCTAAGCACTAGTGTTTGAAGGAACGGCTTAAAAAGAGAATCCTAATGTGATTTCTTTATGAGGGGTGTGTTCCTTATCTTATCCTAGTGTCTAAACTCTTCTCCATGGCTGGACCCCCAAATAATATTCCTTTACGTGCTAAGGGGTATCTAGAGAGTGGGATAGGTTTAATAACTCCCCTAACCCTAATGCGTACCCTAACCCTAAACCCTACCCTAACCCTAACACGTACACTAATCCTAACCCGTACCCTAAACCGAGCCCTAACCCTAACACTAACCCTAACCCTAACCCCTACCCTAACCCTAACACATACCCTAATCTTAACCCATACCCTAAACCGAGCCCTAACCCTAACACTAACCCTAACCCTAACCCTAACCCTAACCCATACCCTACGCTCTACCCGAACCCCTCCCCGAACCCGTACCCTGAGCCGTACCCTAAGCCTAACCCTAAGCCTAACCCTAACCCTAGGCTACCCTTGACTGCTTCTGCCTCCAATAGATTTCCTAAGCACTAGTGTTTTAAGGAACAGCTTAAAAAGAGAATCCTAATGTGATTTCTTTATAATGGGTGTGTTCCTTATCTTATCCTTGTGTCTAAACTCTTCTCCATGGCTGGACCCCCAAATAATATTCCTTTACGTGCTAAGGGGTATCTAGAGAGTGGGATAGGTTTAATAACTACCCTAACCCTAATGCGTACCCTAACCCTAACCCCTACCCTAACCCTAACACGTACCCTAATCCTAACCCGTACCCTAAACCGAGCCCTAACCCTAACACTAACCCTAACCCTAACCCTAACCCATAAACTACGCCGTACCCAAACCCCTCCCCAAACCCGTACCCTAAGCCTAACCCTAAGCCTCACCCTAACCCTAGGCTACCCTTGACTGCTTCTGCCTCCAATAGATTTCCTAAGCACTAGTGTTTTAAGGAACAGCTTAAAAAGAGAATCCTAATGTGATTTCTTTATAAGGGGTGTGTTCCTTATCTTATCCTAGTGTCTAAACTCTTCTCCATGGCTGGACCCCAAATAATATTCCTTTACGTGCTAAGGCGTATCTAGAGAGTGGGATAGGTTTAATAACTACCCTAAGCCTAATGCGTACCCTAACCCTAAACCCTACCCTAACCCTAACACGTACCCTAATCCTAACCCGTACCCTAAACCGAGCCCTAACCCTAACACTAACCCTAACCCTAACCCTAACCCATACCCTACGCCGTAACCGAAGCCCTCCCCGAACCCGTACCCTAAGCCGTACCCTAACCCTAACCCTAAGCCTAACCCTAACCCTAGGCTACCCTTGACTGCTTCTGCCTCCAATAGGTTTCCTAAGCACTAGAGTTTTAAGGAACAGCTTAAAAAGAGAATCCTAATGTGATTTCTTTATAATGGGTGTGTTCCTTATCTTATCCTAGTGTCTAAACTCTTCTCCATGGCTGGACCCCCAAATAATATTCCTTTACGTGCTAAGGGGTATCTAGAGAGTGGGATAGGTTTAATAACTACCCTAAACCTAACGCGTACCCTAACCCTAACCCCTACCCTAACCCTAACACGTACCCTAATCCTAACCCATACCCTAAACCGAGCCCTAACCCTAACACTAACCCTAACCCTAACCCCTACCCTAACCCTAACACATACCCTAATCTTAACCCATACCCTAAACCGAGCCCTAACCCTAACACTAACCCTAACCCTAAACCTAACCCATACCCTACGCTCTACCCGAACCCCTCCCCGAACCCGTACCCTGAGCCGTACCCTAAGCCTAACCCTAAGCCTAACCCTAACCCTAGGCTACCCTTGACTGCTTCTGCCTCCAATAGATTTCCTAAGCACTAGTGTTTTAAGGAACAGCTTAAAAAGAGAATCCTAATGTGATTTCTTTATAATGGGTGTGTTCCTTATCTTATCCTTGTGTCTAAACTCTTCTCCATGGCTGGACCCCCAAATAATATTCCTTTACGTGCTAAGGGGTATCTAGAGAGTGGGATAGGTTTAATAACTACCCTAACCCTAATGCGTACCCTAACCCTAACCCCTACCCTAACCCTAACACGTACCCTAATCCTAACCCGTACCCTAAACCGAGCCCTAACCCTAACCCTAACACTAACCCTAACCCTAACCCTAACCCATAAACTACGCCATACCCAAACCCCTCCCCGAACCCGTAACCTAAGCCGTACCCTAACCCTAACCCTAAGCCTCACCCTAACCCTAGGCTACCCTTGACTTCTTCTGCCTCCAATAGATTTCCTAAGCACTAGTGTTTTAAGGAACAGCTTAAAAAGAGAATCCTAATGTGATTTCTTTATAATGGGTGTGTTCCTTATCTTATCCTAGTGTCTAAACTCTTCTCCACGGCTGGACCCCCAAATGATATTCCTTTACGTGCTAAGTGGTATCCAGAGAGTGGGATAGGTTTAGTAACTACCCTAACCCTAACGCGTACCCTAACCCTAACCCATACCCTAACCCTAACACGTACCCTAATCCTAACCCGTACCCTAAACCGAGCCCTAACCCTAACACTAACCCTAACCCTAACCCTAACCCATACACTACGCCGTACACAAACCCCTCCCCAAACCCGTACCCTAAGTCTAACCCTAAGCCTCACCCTAACCCTTGGCTACCCTTGACTGCTTCTGCCTCCAATAGATTTCCTAAGCACTAGTGTTTTAAGGAACAGCTTAAAAAGAGAATCCTAATGTGATTTCTTTATAATGGGTGTGTTCCTTATCTTATCCTAGTGTCTAAAATCTTCTCCACGGCTGGACCCCCAAATAATATTCCTTTACGTGCTAAGGCGAATCTAGAGAGTGGGATAGGTTTAATAACTACCCTAACCCTAACGCGTACCCTAACCCTAACCCCTACCCTAACCCTAACACGTACCCTAATCCTAACCCGTACCCTAAACCGAGCCCTAACCCTAACACTAAACCTAACCCTAACCCTAACCCATACCCTATGCCGTACCAGAACCCCTCCCCGAACCCGTAACCTAAGCCGTACCGTAACCCTAACCCTAAGCCTAACCCTAACCCTAGGCTACCCTTGACTGCTTCTGCCTCCAATAGATTTCCTAAGCACTAGTGTTTTAAGGAACGGCTTAAAGAGAGAATCCTAATGTGATTTCTTTATAAGGGGTGTGTTCCTTATCTTATCCTAGTGTCTAAACTCTTCTCCATGGCTGGACCCCAAATAATATTCCTTTACGTGCTAAGGGGTATCTAGAGAGTGGGATAGGTTTAATAACTACCCTAAACCTAACGCGTACCCTAACCCTAACCCCTACCCTAACCCTAACACGTACCCTAATCCTAACCCATACCCTAAACCGAGCCCTAACCCTAACACTAACCCTAATCCGAACCCTAACACATACCCTACGCCGTACCCGAAGCCCTCCCCGAACCCGTACCCTAAGCCGTACCCTAAGCCGTACCCTAAGCCTAACCCTAAACCTAGGCTACCCTTGACTGCTTCTGCCTCCAATAGATTTCCTAAGCACTAGTGTTTTAAGGAACAGCTTAAAAAGAGAATCCTAAAGTGATTTCTTTATAATGGGTGTGTTCCTTATTTATCCTTGTGTCTAAACTCTTCTCCATGGCTGGACCCCCAAATAATATTCCTTTACGTGCTAAGGGGTATCTAGAGAGTGGGATAGGTTTAATAACTACCCTAACCCTAACGCGTACCCTAACCCTAACCCCTTCCCTAACCCTAACACGTACCCTAATCCTAACCCGTACCCTAAACAGAGCCCTAACCCTAAAACTAACCCTAACCCTAACCCTAACCCTAACCCATACCCTACGCCGTACCCGAACCCCTCCCCGAACCCGTACCCTGAGCCGTACCCTAAACCTAACCCTAAGCCTAACCCTAACCCTAGGCTACCCTTGACTGCTTCTGCCTCCAATAGATTTCCTAAGCACTAGTGTTTTAAGGAACAGCTTAAAAAGAGAATCCTAATGTGATTTCTTTATAATGGGTGTGTTCCTTATCTTATCCTAGTGTCTAAACTCTTCTCCATGGCTGGACCCCCAAATAATATTCCTTTACGTGCTAAGGGGTATCTAGAGAGTGGGATAGGTTTAATAACTACCCTAACCCTAATGCGTACCCTAACCCTAACCCCAACCCTAACCCTAACACGTACCCTAATCCTAACCCGTACCCTAAACCGAGCCCTAACCCTAAAACTAACCCTAACCCTAACCCTAACCCATACCCTACGCCGTGCCCGAACCCCTCCCCGAACCCGTACCCTGAGCCGTACCCTAAACCTAACCCTAAGCCTAACCCTAACCCTAGGCTACCCTTGACTGCTTCTGCCTCCAATAGATTTCCTAAGCACTAGTGTTTTAAGGAACAGCTTAAAAAGAGAATCCTAATGTGATTTCTTTATAATGGGTGTGTTCCTTATCTTATCCTAGTGTCTAAAATCTTCTCCACGGCTGGACCTCCAAATAATATTCCTTTACGAGCTAAGGGGTATCTAGAGAGTGGGATAGGTTTAATAACTACCCTAACCCTAACGCGTACCCTAACCCTAACCCCTACCCTAACCCTAACACGTACCCTAATCCTAACCCGTACCCTAAACCGAGACCTAACCCAAACACTAAACCTAACCCTAACCCTAACCCATACCCTACGCCGTACCCGAACCCCTCCCCGAACCCGTAACCTAAGCCGTACCGTAACCCTAACCCTAAGCCTAACCCTAACCCTAGGCTACCCATGACTGCTTCTGCCTCCAATAGATTTCCTAAGCACTAGTGTTTGAAGGAACGGCTTAAAAAGAGAATCCTAATGTGATTTCTTTATGAGGGGTGTGTTCCTTATCTTATCCTAGTGTCTAAACTCTTCTCCATGGCTGGACCCCCAAATAATATTCCTTTACGTGCTAAGGGGTATCTAGAGAGTGGGATAGGTTTAATAACTCCCCTAACCCTAATGCGTACCCTAACCCTAAACCCTACCCTAACCCTAACACGTACACTAATCCTAACCCGTACCCTAAACCGAGCCCTAACCCTAACACTAACCCTAACCCTAACCCCTACCCTAACCCTAACACATACCCTAATCTTAACCCATACCCTAAACCGAGCCCTAACCCTAACACTAACCCTAACCCTAACCCTAACCCTAACCCATACCCTACGCTCTACCCGAACCCCTCCCCGAACCCGTACCCTGAGCCGTACCCTAAGCCTAACCCTAAGCCTAACCCTAACCCTAGGCTACCCTTGACTGCTTCTGCCTCCAATAGATTTCCTAAGCACTAGTGTTTTAAGGAACAGCTTAAAAAGAGAATCCTAATGTGATTTCTTTATAATGGGTGTGTTCCTTATCTTATCCTTGTGTCTAAACTCTTCTCCATGGCTGGACCCCCAAATAATATTCCTTTACGTGCTAAGGGGTATCTAGAGAGTGGGATAGGTTTAATAACTACCCTAACCCTAATGCGTACCCTAACCCTAACCCCTACCCTAACCCTAACACGTACCCTAATCCTAACCCGTACCCTAAACCGAGCCCTAACCCTAACACTAACCCTAACCCTAACCCTAACCCATAAACTACGCCGTACCCAAACCCCTCCCCAAACCCGTACCCTAAGCCTAACCCTAAGCCTCACCCTAACCCTAGGCTACCCTTGACTGCTTCTGCCTCCAATAGATTTCCTAAGCACTAGTGTTTTAAGGAACAGCTTAAAAAGAGAATCCTAATGTGATTTCTTTATAAGGGGTGTGTTCCTTATCTTATCCTAGTGTCTAAACTCTTCTCCATGGCTGGACCCCAAATAATATTCCTTTACGTGCTAAGGCGTATCTAGAGAGTGGGATAGGTTTAATAACTACCCTAAGCCTAATGCGTACCCTAACCCTAAACCCTACCCTAACCCTAACACGTACCCTAATCCTAACCCGTACCCTAAACCGAGCCCTAACCCTAACACTAACCCTAACCCTAACCCTAACCCATACCCTACGCCGTAACCGAAGCCCTCCCCGAACCCGTACCCTAAGCCGTACCCTAACCCTAACCCTAAGCCTAACCCTAACCCTAGGCTACCCTTGACTGCTTCTGCCTCCAATAGGTTTCCTAAGCACTAGAGTTTTAAGGAACAGCTTAAAAAGAGAATCCTAATGTGATTTCTTTATAATGGGTGTGTTCCTTATTTATCCTAGTGTCTAAACTCTTCTCCATGGCTGGACCCCCAAATAATATTCCTTTACGTGCTAAGGGGTATCTAGAGAGTGGGATAGGTTTAATAACTACCCTAAACCTAACGCGTACCCTAACCCTAACCCCTACCCTAACCCTAACACGTACCCTAATCCTAACCCATACCCTAAACCGAGCCCTAACCCTAACACTAACCCTAATCCGAACCCTAACCCATACCCTACGCCGTACCCGAAGCCCTCCCCGAACCCGTACCCTAAGCCGTACCCTAAGCCGTACCCTAAGCCTAACCCTAAACCTAGGCTACCCTTGACTGCTTCTGCCTCCAATAGATTTCCTAAGCACTAGTGTTTTAAGGAACAGCTTAAAAAGAGAATCCTAAAGTGATTTCTTTATAATGGGTGTGTTCCTTATTTATCCTTGTGTCTAAACTCTTCTCCATGGCTGGACCCCCAAATAATATTCCTTTACGTGCTAAGGGGTATCTAGAGAGTGGGATAGGTTTAATAACTACCCTAACCCTAACGCGTACCCTAACCCTAACCCCTACCCTAACCCTAACACGTACCCTAATCCTAACCCGTACCCTAAACAGAGCCCTAACCCTAAAACTAACCCTAACCCTAACCCTAACCCATACCCTACGCCGTACCCGAACCCCTCCCCGAACCCGTACCCTGAGCCGTACCCTAAACCTAACCCTAAGCCTAACCCTAACCCTAGGCTACCCTTGACTGCTTCTGCCTCCAATAGATTTCCTAAGCACTAGTGTTTTAAGGAACAGCTTAAAAAGAGAATCCTAATGTGATTTCTTTATAATGGGTGTGTTCCTTATGTTATCCTAGTGTCTAAACTCTTCTCCATGGCTGGACCCCCAAATAATATTCCTTTACGTGCTAAGGGGTATCTAGAGAGTGGGATAGGTTTAATAACTACCCTAACCCTAATGCGTACCCTAACCCTAACCCCAACCCTAACCCTAACACGTACCCTAATCCTAACCCGTACCCTAAACCGAGCCCTAACCCTAAAACTAACCCTAACCCTAACCCTAACCCATACCCTACGCCGTGCCCGAACCCCTCCCCGAACCCGTACCCTGAGCCGTACCCTAAACCTAACCCTAAGCCTAACCCTAACCCTAGGCTACCCTTGACTGCTTCTGCCTCCAATAGATTTCCTAAGCACTAGTGTTTTAAGGAACAGCTTAAAAAGAGAATCCTAATGTGATTTCTTTATAATGGGTGTGTTCCTTATCTTATCCTAGTGTCTAAAATCTTCTCCACGGCTGGACCTCCAAATAATATTCCTTTACGAGCTAAGGGGTATCTAGAGAGTGGGATAGGTTTAATAACTACCCTAACCCTAACGCGTACCCTAACCCTAACCCCTACCCTAACCCTAACACGTACCCTAATCCTAACCCGTACCCTAAACCGAGACCTAACCCAAACACTAAACCTAACCCTAACCCTAACCCATACCCTACGCCGTACCCGAACCCCTCCCCGAACCCGTAACCTAAGCCGTACCGTAACCCTAACCCTAAGCCTAACCCTAACCCTAGGCTACCCATGACTGCTTCTGCCTCCAATAGATTTCCTAAGCACTAGTGTTTGAAGGAACGGCTTAAAAAGAGAATCCTAATGTGATTTCTTTATGAGGGGTGTGTTCCTTATCTTATCCTAGTGTCTAAACTCTTCTCCATGGCTGGACCCCCAAATAATATTCCTTTACGTGCTAAGGGGTATCTAGAGAGTGGGATAGGTTTAATAACTCCCCTAACCCTAATGCGTACCCTAACCCTAAACCCTACCCTAACCCTAACACGTACACTAATCCTAACCCGTACCCTAAACCGAGCCCTAACCCTAACACTAACCCTAACCCTAACCCCTACCCTAACCCTAACACATACCCTAATCTTAACCCATACCCTAAACCGAGCCCTAACCCTAACACTAACCCTAACCCTAACCCTAACCCTAACCCATACCCTACGCTCTACCCGAACCCCTCCCCGAACCCGTACCCTGAGCCGTACCCTAAGCCTAACCCTAAGCCTAACCCTAACCCTAGGCTACCCTTGACTGCTTCTGCCTCCAATAGATTTCCTAAGCACTAGTGTTTTAAGGAACAGCTTAAAAAGAGAATCCTAATGTGATTTCTTTATAATGGGTGTGTTCCTTATCTTATCCTTGTGTCTAAACTCTTCTCCATGGCTGGACCCCCAAATAATATTCCTTTACGTGCTAAGGGGTATCTAGAGAGTGGGATAGGTTTAATAACTACCCTAACCCTAATGCGTACCCTAACCCTAACCCCTACCCTAACCCTAACACGTACCCTAATCCTAACCCGTACCCTAAACCGAGCCCTAACCCTAACACTAACCCTAACCCTAACCCTAACCCATAAACTACGCCGTACCCAAACCCCTCCCCAAACCCGTACCCTAAGCCTAACCCTAAGCCTCACCCTAACCCTAGGCTACCCTTGACTGCTTCTGCCTCCAATAGATTTCCTAAGCACTAGTGTTTTAAGGAACAGCTTAAAAAGAGAATCCTAATGTGATTTCTTTATAAGGGGTGTGTTCCTTATCTTATCCTAGTGTCTAAACTCTTCTCCATGGCTGGACCCCAAATAATATTCCTTTACGTGCTAAGGCGTATCTAGAGAGTGGGATAGGTTTAATAACTACCCTAAGCCTAATGCGTACCCTAACCCTAAACCCTACCCTAACCCTAACACGTACCCTAATCCTAACCCGTACCCTAAACCGAGCCCTAACCCTAACACTAACCCTAACCCTAACCCTAACCCATACCCTACGCCGTACCCGAAGCCCTCCCCGAACCCGTACCCTAAGCCGTACCCTAACCCTAACCCTAAGCCTAACCCTAACCCTAGGCTACCCTTGACTGCTTCTGCCTCCAATAGGTTTCCTAAGCACTAGAGTTTTAAGGAACAGCTTAAAAAGAGAATCCTAATGTGATTTCTTTATAATGGGTGTGTTCCTTATCTTATCCTAGTGTCTAAACTCTTCTCCATGGCTGGACCCCCAAATAATATTCCTTTACGTGCTAAGGGGTATCTAGAGAGTGGGATAGGTTTAATAACTACCCTAAACCTAACGCGTACCCTAACCCTAACCCCTACCCTAACCCTAACACGTACCCTAATCCTAACCCATACCCTAAACCGAGCCCTAACCCTAACACTAACCCTAATCCGAACCCTAACCCATACCCTACGCCGTACCCGAAGCCCTCCCCGAACCCGTACCCTAAGCCGTACCCTAAGCCGTACCCTAAGCCTAACCCTAAACCTAGGCTACCCTTGACTGCTTCTGCCTCCAATAGATTTCCTAAGCACTAGTGTTTTAAGGAACAGCTTAAAAAGAGAATCCTAAAGTGATTTCTTTATAATGGGTGTGTTCCTTATTTATCCTTGTGTCTAAACTCTTCTCCATGGCTGGACCCCCAAATAATATTCCTTTACGTGCTAAGGGGTATCTAGAGAGTGGGATAGGTTTAATAACTACCCTAACCCTAACGCGTACCCTAACCCTAACCCCTTCCCTAACCCTAACACGTACCCTAATCCTAACCCGTACCCTAAACAGAGCCCTAACCCTAAAACTAACCCTAACCCTAACCCTAACCCATACCCTACGCCGTACCCGAACCCCTCCCCGAACCCGTACCCTGAGCCGTACCCTAAACCTAACCCTAAGCCTAACCCTAACCCTAGGCTACCCTTGACTGCTTCTGCCTCCAATAGATTTCCTAAGCACTAGTGTTTTAAGGAACAGCTTAAAAAGAGAATCCTAATGTGATTTCTTTATAATGGGTGTGTTCCTTATGTTATCCTAGTGTCTAAACTCTTCTCCATGGCTGGACCCCCAAATAATATTCCTTTACGTGCTAAGGGGTATCTAGAGAGTGGGATAGGTTTAATAACTACCCTAACCCTAATGCGTACCCTAACCCTAACCCCAACCCTAACCCTAACACGTACCCTAATCCTAACCCGTACCCTAAACCGAGCCCTAACCCTAAAACTAACCCTAACCCTAACCCTAACCCATACCCTACGCCGTGCCCGAACCCCTCCCCGAACCCGTACCCTGAGCCGTACCCTAAACCTAACCCTAAGCCTAACCCTAACCCTAGGCTACCCTTGACTGCTTCTGCCTCCAATAGATTTCCTAAGCACTAGTGTTTTAAGGAACAGCTTAAAAAGAGAATCCTAATGTGATTTCTTTATAATGGGTGTGTTCCTTATCTTATCCTAGTGTCTAAAATCTTCTCCACGGCTGGACCTCCAAATAATATTCCTTTACGAGCTAAGGGGTATCTAGAGAGTGGGATAGGTTTAATAACTACCCTAACCCTAACGCGTACCCTAACCCTAACCCCTACCCTAACCCTAACACGTACCCTAATCCTAACCCGTACCCTAAACCGAGACCTAACCCAAACACTAAACCTAACCCTAACCCTAACCCATACCCTACGCCGTACCCGAACCCCTCCCCGAACCCGTAACCTAAGCCGTACCGTAACCCTAACCCTAAGCCTAACCCTAACCCTAGGCTACCCATGACTGCTTCTGCCTCCAATAGATTTCCTAAGCACTAGTGTTTGAAGGAACGGCTTAAAAAGAGAATCCTAATGTGATTTCTTTATGAGGGGTGTGTTCCTTATCTTATCCTAGTGTCTAAACTCTTCTCCATGGCTGGACCCCCAAATAATATTCCTTTACGTGCTAAGGGGTATCTAGAGAGTGGGATAGGTTTAATAACTCCCCTAACCCTAATGCGTACCCTAACCCTAAACCCTACCCTAACCCTAACACGTACACTAATCCTAACCCGTACCCTAAACCGAGCCCTAACCCTAACACTAACCCTAACCCTAACCCCTACCCTAACCCTAACACATACCCTAATCTTAACCCATACCCTAAACCGAGCCCTAACCCTAACACTAACCCTAACCCTAACCCTAACCCTAACCCATACCCTACGCTCTACCCGAACCCCTCCCCGAACCCGTACCCTGAGCCGTACCCTAAGCCTAACCCTAAGCCTAACCCTAACCCTAGGCTACCCTTGACTGCTTCTGCCTCCAATAGATTTCCTAAGCACTAGTGTTTTAAGGAACAGCTTAAAAAGAGAATCCTAATGTGATTTCTTTATAATGGGTGTGTTCCTTATCTTATCCTTGTGTCTAAACTCTTCTCCATGGCTGGACCCCCAAATAATATTCCTTTACGTGCTAAGGGGTATCTAGAGAGTGGGATAGGTTTAATAACTACCCTAACCCTAATGCGTACCCTAACCCTAACCCCTACCCTAACCCTAACACGTACCCTAATCCTAACCCGTACCCTAAACCGAGCCCTAACCCTAACACTAACCCTAACCCTAACCCTAACCCATAAACTACGCCGTACCCAAACCCCTCCCCAAACCCGTACCCTAAGCCTAACCCTAAGCCTCACCCTAACCCTAGGCTACCCTTGACTGCTTCTGCCTCCAATAGATTTCCTAAGCACTAGTGTTTTAAGGAACAGCTTAAAAAGAGAATCCTAATGTGATTTCTTTATAAGGGGTGTGTTCCTTATCTTATCCTAGTGTCTAAACTCTTCTCCATGGCTGGACCCCAAATAATATTCCTTTACGTGCTAAGGCGTATCTAGAGAGTGGGATAGGTTTAATAACTACCCTAAGCCTAATGCGTACCCTAACCCTAAACCCTACCCTAACCCTAACACGTACCCTAATCCTAACCCGTACCCTAAACCGAGCCCTAACCCTAACACTAACCCTAACCCTAACCCTAACCCATACCCTACGCCGTACCCGAAGCCCTCCCCGAACCCGTACCCTAAGCCGTACCCTAAACCTAACCCTAAGCCTAACCCTAACCCTAGGCTACCCTTGACTGCTTCTGCCTCCAATAGGTTTCCTAAGCACTAGAGTTTTAAGGAACAGCTTAAAAAGAGAATCCTAATGTGATTTCTTTATAATGGGTGTGTTCCTTATCTTATCCTAGTGTCTAAACTCTTCTCCATGGCTGGACCCCCAAATAATATTCCTTTACGTGCTAAGGGGTATCTAGAGAGTGGGATAGGTTTAATAACTACCCTAAACCTAACGCGTACCCTAACCCTAACCCCTACCCTAACCCTAACACGTACCCTAATCCTAACCCATACCCTAAACCGAGCCCTAACCCTAACACTAACCCTAACCCGAACCCTAACCCATACCCTACGCCGTACCCGAACCCCTCACCGAACCCGTACCCTAAGCCGTACCCTAAGCCGTACCCTAAGCCTAACCCTAAACCTAGGCTACCCTTGACTGCTTCTGCCTCCAATAGATTTCCTAAGCACTAGTGTTTTAAGGAACAGCTTAAAAAGAGAATCCTAATGTGATTTCTTTATAATGGGTGTGTTCCTTATCTTATCCTTGTGTCTAAACTCTTCTCCATGGCTGGACCCCCAAATAATATTCCTTTACGTGCTAAGGGGTATCTAGAGAGTGGGATAGGTTTAATAACTACCCTAACCCTAACGCGTACCCTAACTCTAACCCCTTCCCTAACCCTAACACGTACCCTAATCCTAACCCGTACCCTAAACCGAGCCCTAAACCTAACCCTAACCCTAACCCTAACCCTAACCCTAACCCATACCCTACGCCATACCCGAACCCCTCCCCGAACCCGTACCCTAACCCGTACCCTAACCCTAACCCTAAGCCTAACCCTAAACCTAGGCTACCCTTGACTGCTTCTGCCTCCAATAGATTTCCTAAGCACTAGTGTTTTAAGGAACAGCTTAAAAAGAGAATCCTAATGTGATTTCTTTATAATGGGTGTGTTCCTTATTTATCCTTGTGTCTAAACTCTTCTCCATGGCTGGACCCCCAAATAATATTCCTTTACGTGCTAAGGGGTATCTAGAGAGTGGGATAGGTTTAATAACTCCCCTAACCCTAATGCGTACCCTAACCCTAAACCCTACCCTAACCCTAACACGTACACTAATCCTAACCCTTACCCTAAACCGAGCCCTAACCCTAACACTAACCCTAACCCTAACCCCTACCCTAACCCTAACACATACCCTAATCTTAACCCATACCCTAAACCGAGCCCTAACCCTAACACTAACCCTAACCCTAACCCTAACCCTAACCCATACCCTACGCTCTACCCGAACCCCTCCCCGAACCCGTACCCTGAGCCGTACCCTAAGCCTAACCCTAAGCCTAACCCTAACCCTAGGCTACCCTTGACTGCTTCTGCCTCCAATAGATTTCCTAAGCACTAGTGTTTTAAGGAACAGCTTAAAAAGAGAATCCTAATGTGATTTCTTTATAATGGGTGTGTTCCTTATCTTATCCTTGTGTCTAAACTCTTCTCCATGGCTGGACCCCCAAATAATATTCCTTTACGTGCTAAGGGGTATCTAGAGAGTGGGATAGGTTTAATAACTACCCTAACCCTAATGCGTACCCTAACCCTAACCCCTACCCTAACCCTATCACGTACCCTAATCCTAACCCGTACCCTAAACCGAGCCCTAACCCTAACCCTAACACTAACCCTAACCCTAACCCTAACCCATAAACTACGCCATACCCAAACCCCTCCCCGAACCCGTAACCTAAGCCGTACCCTAACCCTAACCCTAAGCCTCACCCTAACCCTAGGCTACCCTTGACTTCTTCTGCCTCCAATAGATTTCCTAAGCACTAGTGTTTTAAGGAACAGCTTAAAAAGAGAATCCTAATGTGATTTCTTTATAATGGGTGTGTTCCTTATCTTATCCTAGTGTCTAAACTCTTCTCCACGGCTGGACCCCCAAATGATATTCCTTTACGTGCTAAGTGGTATCCAGAGAGTGGGATAGGTTTAGTAACTACCCTAACCCTAACGCGTACCCTAACCCTAACCCATACCCTAACCCTAACACGTACCCTAATCCTAACCCGTACCCTAAACCGAGCCCTAACCCTAACACTAACCCTAACCCTAACCCTAACCCATACACTACGCCGTACACAAACCCCTCCCCAAACCCGTACCCTAAGTCTAACCCTAAGCCTCACCCTAACCCTTGGCTACCCTTGACTGCTTCTGCCTCCAATAGATTTCCTAAGCACTAGTGTTTTAAGGAACAGCTTAAAAAGAGAATCCTAATGTGATTTCTTTATAATGGGTGTGTTCCTTATCTTATCCTAGTGTCTAAAATCTTCTCCACGGCTGGACCCCCAAATAATATTCCTTTACGTGCTAAGGCGAATCTAGAGAGTGGGATAGGTTTAATAACTACCCTAACCCTAACGCGTACCCTAACCCTAACCCCTACCCTAACCCTAACACGTACCCTAATCCTAACCCGTACCCTAAACCGAGCCCTAACCCTAACACTAAACCTAACCCTAACCCTAACCCATACCCTATGCCGTACCAGAACCCCTCCCCGAACCCGTAACCTAAGCCGTACCGTAACCCTAACCCTAAGCCTAACCCTAACCCTAGGCTACCCTTGACTGCTTCTGCCTCCAATAGATTTCCTAAGCACTAGTGTTTTAAGGAACGGCTTAAAGAGAGAATCCTAATGTGATTTCTTTATAAGGGGTGTGTTCCTTATCTTATCCTAGTGTCTAAACTCTTCTCCATGGCTGGACCCCAAATAATATTCCTTTACGTGCTAAGGGGTATCTAGAGAGTGGGATAGGTTTAATAACTACCCTAAACCTAACGCGTACCCTAACCCTAACCCCTACCCTAACCCTAACACGTACCCTAATCCTAACCCATACCCTAAACCGAGCCCTAACCCTAACACTAACCCTAACCCGAACCCTAACCCATACCCTACGCCGTACCCGAACCCCTCACCGAACCCGTACCCTAAGCCGTACCCTAAGCCGTACCCTAAGCCTAACCCTAACCCTAGGCTACCCTTGACTGCTTCTGCCTCCAATAGATTTCCTAAGCACTAGTGTTTTAAGGAACAGCTTAAAAAGAGAATCCTAATGTGATTTCTTTATAATGGGTGTGTTCCTTATCTTATCCTTGTGTCTAAACTCTTCTCCATGGCTGGACCCCCAAATAATATTCCTTTACGTGCTAAGGGGTATCTAGAGAGTGGGATAGGTTTAATAACTACCCTAACCCTAACGCGTACCCTAACTCTAACCCCTTCCCTAACCCTAACACGTACCCTAATCCTAACCCGTACCCTAAACCGAGCCCTAACCCTAACACTAACCCTAACCCTAACCCTAACCCATAAACTACGCCATACCCAAACCCCTCACCAAACCCGTAACCTAAGCCGTACCCTAACCCTAACCCTAAGCCTCACCCTAACCCTAGGCTACCCTTGACTTCTTCTGCCTCCAATAGATTTCCTAAGCACTAGTGTTTTAAGGAACAGCTTAAAAAGAGAATCCTAATGTGATTTCTTTATAATGGGTGTGTTCCTTATCTTATCCTAGTGTCTAAACTCTTCTCCACGGCTGGACCCCCAAATGATATTCCTTTACGTGCTAAGTGGTATCCAGAGAGTGGGATAGGTTTAGTAACTACCCTAACCCTAACGCGTACCCTAACCCTAACCCATACCCTAACCCTAACACGTACCCTAATCCTAACCCGTACCCTAAACAGAGCCCTAACCCTAAAACTAACCCTAACCCTAACCCTAACCCATACCCTACGCCGTACCCGAACCCCTCCCCGAACCCGTACCCTGAGCCGTACCCTAAGCCTAACCCTAAGCCTAACCCTAACCCTAGGCTACCCTTGACTGCTTCTGCCTCCAATAGATTTCCTAAGCACTAGTGTTTTAAGGAACAGCTTAAAAAGAGAATCCTAATGTGATTTCTTTATAATGGGTGTGTTCCTTATCTTATCCTAGTGTCTAAACTCTTCTCCATGGCTGGACCCCCAAATAATATTCCTTTACGTGCTAAGGGGTATCTAGAGAGTGGGATAGGTTTAATAACTACCCTAACCCTAACGCGTACCCTAACCCTAACCCCAACCCTAACCCTAACACGTACCCTAATCCTAACCCGTACCCTAAACCGAGCCCTAACCCTAAAACTAACCCTAACCCTAACCCTAACCCATACCCTACGCCGTGCCCGAACCCCTCCCCGAACCCGAACCCTGAGCCGTACCCTAAACCTAACCCTAAGCCTAACCCTAACCCTAGGCTACCCTTGACTGCTTCTGCCTCCAATAGATTTCCTAAGCACTAGTGTTTTAAGGAACAGCTTAAAAAGAGAATCCTAATGTGATTTCTTTATAATGGGTGTGTTCCTTATCTTATCCTAGTGTCTAAAATCTTCTCCACGGCTGGACCTCCAAATAATATTCCTTTACGAGCTAAGGGGTATCTAGAGAGTGGGATAGGTTTAATAACTACCCTAACCCTAACGCGTACCCTAACCCTAACCCCTACCCTAACCCTAACACGTACCCTAATCCTAACCCGTACCCTAAACCGAGACCTAACCCAAACACTAAACCTAACCCTAACCCTAACCCATACCCTACGCCGTACCCGAACCCCTCCCCGAACCCGTAACCTAAGCCGTACCGTAACCCTAACCCTAAGCCTAACCCTAACCCTAGGCTACCCATGACTGCTTCTGCCTCCAATAGATTTCCTAAGCACTAGTGTTTGAAGGAACGGCTTAAAAAGAGAATCCTAATGTGATTTCTTTATGAGGGGTGTGTTCCTTATCTTATCCTAGTGTCTAAACTCTTCTCCATGGCTGGACCCCCAAATAATATTCCTTTACGTGCTAAGGGGTATCTAGAGAGTGGGATAGGTTTAATAACTCCCCTAACCCTAATGCGTACCCTAACCCTAAACCCTACCCTAACCCTAACACGTACACTAATCCTAACCCGTACCCTAAACCGAGCCCTAACCCTAACACTAACCCTAACCCTAACCCCTACCCTAACCCTAACACATACCCTAATCTTAACCCATACCCTAAACCGAGCCCTAACCCTAACACTAACCCTAACCCTAACCCTAACCCTAACCCATACCCTACGCTCTACCCGAACCCCTCCCCGAACCCGTACCCTGAGCCGTACCCTAAGCCTAACCCTAAGCCTAACCCTAACCCTAGGCTACCCTTGACTGCTTCTGCCTCCAATAGATTTCCTAAGCACTAGTGTTTTAAGGAACAGCTTAAAAAGAGAATCCTAATGTGATTTCTTTATAATGGGTGTGTTCCTTATCTTATCCTAGTGTCTAAACTCTTCTCCACGGCTGGACCCCCAAATGATATTCCTTTACGTGCTAAGGGGTATCTAGAGAGTGGGATAGGTTTAGTAACTACCCTAACCCTAACGCGTACCCTAACCCTAACCCATACCCTAACCCTAACACGTACCCTAATCCTAACCCGTACCCTAAACCGAGCCCTAACCCTAACACTAACCCTAACCCTAACCCTAACCCATACACTACGCCGTACACAAACCCCTCCCCAAACCCGTACCCTAAGCCTAACCCTAAGCGTCACCCTAACCCTAGGCTACCCTTGACTGCTTCTGCCTCCAATAGATTTCCTAAGCACTAGTGTTTTAAGGAACAGCTTAAAAAGAGAATCCTAATGTGATTTCTTTATAAGGGGTGTGTTCCTTATCTTATCCTAGTGTCTAAACTCTTCTCCATGGCTGGACCCCAAATAATATTCCTTTACGTGCTAAGGCGTATCTAGAGAGTGGGATAGGTTTAATAACTACCCTAACCCTAATGCGTACCCTAACCCTAAACCCTACCCTAACCCTAACACGTACCCTAATCCTAACCCGTACCCTAAACCGAGCCCTAACCCTAACACTAACCCTAACCCTA
This sequence comes from Balaenoptera ricei, assembly GCF_028023285.1. Taxonomy (NCBI): domain Eukaryota; kingdom Metazoa; phylum Chordata; class Mammalia; order Artiodactyla; family Balaenopteridae; genus Balaenoptera; species Balaenoptera ricei. The sequence continues at coordinate 66,237 of NW_026777637.1, forward strand.
ACCCTAACCCATACCCTACGCCGTACCCGAAGCCCTCCCCGAACCCGTACCCTAAGCCTTACCCTAACCCTAACCCTAAGCCTAACCCTAACCCTAGGCTACCCTTGAATGCTTCTGCCTCCAATAGGTTTCCTAAGCACTAGAGTTTTAAGGAACAGCTTAAAAAGAGAATCCTAATGTGATTTCTTTATAATGGGTGTGTTCCTTATCTTATCCTAGTGTCTAAACTCTTCTCCATGGCTGGACCCCCAAATAATATTCCTTTACGTGCTAAGGGGTATCTAGAGAGTGGGATAGGTTTAATAACTACCCTAAACCTAACGCGTACCCTAACCCTAACCCCTACCCTAACCCTAACACGTACCCTAATCCTAACCCATACCCTAAACCGAGCCCTAACCCTAACACTAACCCTAACCCGAACCCTAACCCATACCCTACGCCGTACCCGAACCCCTCACCGAACCCGTACCCTAAGCCGTACCCTAAGCCGTACCCTAAGCCTAACCCTAAACCTAGGCTACCCTTGACTGCTTCTGCCTCCAATAGATTTCCTAAGCACTAGTGTTTTAAGGAACAGCTTAAAAAGAGAATCCTAATGTGATTTCTTTATAATGGGTGTGTTCCTTATCTTATCCTTGTGTCTAAACTCTTCTCCATGGCTGGACCCCCAAATAATATTCCTTTACGTGCTAAGGGGTATCTAGAGAGTGGGATAGGTTTAATAACTACCCTAACCCTAACGCGTACCCTAACTCTAACCCCTTCCCTAACCCTAACACGTACCCTAATCCTAACCCGTACCCTAAACCGAGCCCTAACCCTAACCCTAACACTAACCCTAACCCTAACCCTAACCCATACCCTACGCCATACCCGAACCCCTCCCCGAACCCGTACCCTAACCCGTACCCTAAGCCTAACCCTAAGCCTAACCCTAACCCTAGGCTACCCTTGACTGCTTCTGCCTCCAGTAGATTTCCTAAGCACTAGTGTTTGAAGGAACAGCTTAAAAAGAGAATCCTAATGTGATTTCTTTATAATGGGTGTGTTCCTTTTATTATCCTAGTGTCTAAACTCTTCTCCATGGCTGGACCCCCAAATAATATTCCTTTACGTGCTAAGGGGTATCTAGAGAGTGGGATAGGTTTAATAACTACCCTAACCGTAATGCGTACCCTAACCCTAACCCCTACCCTAACCCTAACACGTACCCTAATCCTAACCCGTACCCTAAACCGAGCCCTAACCCTAACACTAACCCTAACCCTAACCCTAACCCATAAACTACGCCATACCCAAACCCCTCCCCAAACCCGTAACCTAAGCCGTACCCTAACCCTAACCCTAAGCCTCACCCTAACCCTAGGCTACCCTTGACTTCTTCTGCCTCCAATAGATTTCCTAAGCACTAGTGTTTTAAGGAACAGCTTAAAAAGAGAATCCTAATGTGATTTCTTTATAATGGGTGTGTTCCTTATCTTATCCTAGTGTCTAAACTCTTCTCCACGGCTGGACCCCCAAATGATATTCCTTTACGTGCTAAGTGGTATCCAGAGAGTGGGATAGGTTTAGTAACTACCCTAACCCTAACGCGTACCCTAACCCTAACCCATACCCTAACCCTAACACGTACCCTAATCCTAACCCGTACCCTAAACCGAGCCCTAACCCTAACACTAACCCTAACCCTAACCCTAACCCATACACTACACCGTACACAAACCCCTCCCCAAACCCGTACCCTAAGTCTAACCCTAAGCCTCACCCTAACCCTAGGCTACCCTTGACTGCTTCTGCCTCCAATAGATTTCCTAAGCACTAGTGTTTTAAGGAACAGCTTAAAAAGAGAATCCTAATGTGATTTCTTTATAATGGGTGTGTTCCTTATCTTATCCTAGTGTCTAAAATCTTCTCCACGGCTGGACCCCCAAATAATATTCCTTTACGTGCTAAGGCGAATCTAGAGAGTGGGATAGGTTTAATAACTACCCTAACCCTAACGCGTACCCTAACCCTAACCCCTACCCTAACCCTAACACGTACCCTAATCCTAACCCGTACCCTAAACCGAGCCCTAACCCTAACACTAAACCTAACCCTAACCCTAACCCATACCCTACGCCGTACCAGAACCCCTCCCCGAACCCGTAACCTAAGCCGTACCGTAACCCTAACCCTAAGCCTAACCCTAACCCTAGGCTACCCTTGACTGCTTCTGCCTCCAATAGATTTCCTAAGCACTAGTGTTTTAAGGAACGGCTTAAAGAGAGAATCCTAATGTGATTTCTTTATAAGGGGTGTGTTCCTTATCTTATCCTAGTGTCTAAACTCTTCTCCATGGCTGGACCCCAAATAATATTCCTTTACGTGCTAAGGGGTATCTAGAGAGTGGGATAGGTTTAATAACTACCCTAAACCTAACGCGTACCCTAACCCTAACCCCTACCCTAACCCTAACACATACCCTAATCTTAACCCATACCCTAAACCGAGCCCTAACCCTAACACTAACCCTAACCCTAACCCTAACCCTAACCCATACCCTACGCTATACCCGAACCCCTCCCCGAACCCGTACCCTGAGCCGTACCCTAAGCCTAACCCTAAGCCTAACCCTAACCCTAGGCTACCCTTGACTGCTTCTGCCTCCAATAGATTTCCTAAGCACTAGTGTTTTAAGGAACAGCTTAAAAAGAGAATCCTAATGTGATTTCTTTATAATGGGTGTGTTCCTTATCTTATCCTAGTGTCTAAACTCTTCTCCACGGCTGGACCCCCAAATGATATTCCTTTACGTGCTAAGGGGTATCTAGAGAGTGGGATAGGTTTAGTAACTACCCTAACCCTAACGCGTACCCTAACCCTAACCCATACCCTAACCCTAACACGTACCCTAATCCTAACCCGTACCCTAAACCGAGCCCTAACCCTAACACTAACCCTAACCCTAACCCTAACCCATACACTACGCCGTACACAAACCCCTCCCCAAACCCGTACCCTAAGCCTAACCCTAAGCCTCACCCTAACCCTAGGCTACCCTTGACTGCTTCTGCCTCCAATAGATTTCCTAAGCACTAGTGTTTTAAGGAACAGCTTAAAAAGAGAATCCTAATGTGATTTCTTTATAAGGGGTGTGTTCCTTATCTTATCCTAGTGTCTAAACTCTTCTCCATGGCTGGACCCCAAATAATATTCCTTTACGTGCTAAGGCGTATCTAGAGAGTGGGATAGGTTTAATAACTACCCTAACCCTAATGCGTACCCTAACCCTAAACCCTACCCTAACCCTAACACGTACCCTAATCCTAACCCGTACCCTAAACCGAGCCCTAACCCTAACACTAACCCTAACCCTAACCCTAACCCATACCCTACGCCGTACCCGAAGCCCTCCCCGAACCCGTACCCTAAGCCGTACCCTAACCCTAACCCTAAGCCTAACCCTAACCCTAGGCTACCCTTGACTGCTTCTGCCTCCAATAGGTTTCCTAAGCACTAGAGTTTTAAGGAACAGCTTAAAAAGAGAATCCTAATGTGATTTCTTTATAATGGGTGTGTTCCTTATCTTATCCTAGTGTCTAAACTCTTCTCCATGGCTGGACCCCCAAATAATATTCCTTTACGTGCTAAGGGGTATCTAGAGAGTGGGATAGGTTTAATAACTACCCTAAACCTAACGCGTACCCTAACCCTAACCCCTACCCTAACCCTAACACGTACCCTAATCCTAACCCATACCCTAAACCGAGCCCTAACCCTAACACTAACCCTAACCCGAACCCTAACCCATACCCTACGCCGTACCCGAACCCCTCACCGAACCCGTACCCTAAGCCGTACCCTAAGCCGTACCCTAAGCCTAACCCTAAACCTAGGCTACCCTTGACTGCTTCTGCCTCCAATAGATTTCCTAAGCACTAGTGTTTTAAGGAACAGCTTAAAAAGAGAATCCTAATGTGATTTCTTTATAATGGGTGTGTTCCTTATCTTATCCTTGTGTCTAAACTCTTCTCCATGGCTGGACCCCCAAATAATATTCCTTTACGTGCTAAGGGGTATCTAGAGAGTGGGATAGGTTTAATAAATACCCTAACCCTAACGCGTACCCTAACTCTAACCCCTTCCCTAACCCTAACACGTACCCTAATCCTAACCCGTACCCTAAACCGAGCCCTAACCCTAACCCTAACACTAACCCTAACCCTAACCCTAACCCATACCCTACGCCATACCCGAACCCCTCCCCGAACCCGTACCCTAACCCGTACCCTAAGCCTAACCCTAAGCCTAACCCTAACCCTAGGCTACCCTTGACTGCTTCTGCCTCCAGTAGATTTCCTAAGCACTAGTGTTTGAAGGAACAGCTTAAAAAGAGAATCCTAATGTGATTTCTTTATAATGGGTGTGTTCCTTTTATTATCCTAGTGTCTAAACTCTTCTCCATGGCTGGACCCCCAAATAATATTCCTTTACGTGCTAAGGGGTATCTAGAGAGTGGGATAGGTTTAATAACTACCCTAACCGTAATGCGTACCCTAACCCTAACCCCTACCCTAACCCTAACACGTACCCTAATCCTAACCCGTACCCTAAACCGAGCCCTAACCCTAACACTAACCCTAACCCTAACCCTAACCCATACCCTACGCCATACCCAAACCCCTCCCCAAACCCGTAACCTAAGCCGTACCCTAACCCTAACCCTAAGCCTCACCCTAACCCTAGGCTACCCTTGACTTCTTCTGCCTCCAATAGATTTCCTAAGCACTAGTGTTTTAAGGAACAGCTTAAAAAGAGAATCCTAATGTGATTTCTTTATAATGGGTGTGTTCCTTATCTTATCCTAGTGTCTAAACTCTTCTCCACGGCTGGACCCCCAAATGATATTCCTTTACGTGCTAAGTGGTATCCAGAGAGTGGGATAGGTTTAGTAACTACCCTAACCCTAACGCGTACCCTAACCCTAACCCATACCCTAACCCTAACACGTACCCTAATCCTAACCCGTACCCTAAACCGAGCCCTAACCCTAACACTAACCCTAACCCTAACCCTAACCCATACACTACGCCGTACACAAACCCCTCCCCAAACCCGTACCCTAAGTCTAACCCTAAGCCTCACCCTAACCCTAGGCTACCCTTGACTGCTTCTGCCTCCAATAGATTTCCTAAGCACTAGTGTTTTAAGGAACAGCTTAAAAAGAGAATCCTAATGTGATTTCTTTATAATGGGTGTGTTCCTTATCTTATCCTAGTGTCTAAAATCTTCTCCACGGCTGGACCCCCAAATAATATTCCTTTACGTGCTAAGGCGAATCTAGAGAGTGGGATAGGTTTAATAACTACCCTAACCCTAACGCGTACCCTAACCCTAACCCCTACCCTAACCCTAACACGTACCCTAATCCTAACCCGTACCCTAAACCGAGCCCTAACCCTAACACTAAACCTAACCCTAACCCTAACCCATACCCTACGCCGTACCAGAACCCCTCCCCGAACCCGTAACCTAAGCCGTACCGTAACCCTAACCCTAAGCCTAACCCTAACTCTAGGCTACCCTTGACTGCTTCTGCCTCCAATAGATTTCCTAAGCACTAGTGTTTTAAGGAACGGCTTAAAGAGAGAATCCTAATGTGATTTCTTTATAAGGGGTGTGTTCCTTATCTTATCCTAGTGTCTAAACTCTTCTCCATGGCTGGACCCCAAATAATATTCCTTTACGTGCTAAGGGGTATCTAGAGAGTGGGATAGGTTTAATAACTACCCTAAACCTAACGCGTACCCTAACCCTAACCCCTACCCTAACCCTAACACGTACCCTAATCCTAACCCATACCCTAAACCGAGCCCTAACCCTAACACTAACCCTAACCCGAACCCTAACCCATACCCTACGCCGTACCCGAAGCCCTCCCCGAACCCGTACCCTAAGCCGTACCCTAAGCCGTACCCTAAGCCTAACCCTAAACCTAGGCTACCCTTGACTGCTTCTGCCTCCAATAGATTTCCTAAGCACTAGTGTTTTAAGGAACAGCTTAAAAAGAGAATCCTAATGTGATTTCTTTATAATGGGTGTGTTCCTTATCTTATCCTAGTGTCTAAACTCTTCTCCATGGCTGGACCCCCAAATAATATTCCTTTACGTGCTAAGGGGTATCTAGAGAGTGGGATAGGTTTAATAACTACCCTAACCCTAACGCGTACCCTAACCCTAACCCCAACCCTAACCCTAACACGTACCCTAATCCTAACCCGTACCCTAAACCGAGCCCTAACCCTAAAACTAACCCTAACCCTAACCCTAACCCATACCCTACGCCGTGCCCGAACCCCTCCCCGAACCCGTACCCTGAGCCGTACCCTAAACCTAACCCTAAGCCTAACCCTAACCCTAGGCTACCCTTGACTGCTTCTGCCTCCAATAGATTTCCTAAGCACTAGTGTTTTAAGGAACAGCTTAAAAAGAGAATCCTAATGTGATTTCTTTATAATGGGTGTGTTCCTTATCTTATCCTAGTGTCTAAAATCTTCTCCACGGCTGGACCTCCAAATAATATTCCTTTACGAGCTAAGGGGTATCTAGAGAGTGGGATAGGTTTAATAACTACCCTAACCCTAACGCGTACCCTAACCCTAACCCCTACCCTAACCCTAACACGTACCCTAATCCTAACCCGTACCCTAAACCGAGACCTAACCCAAACACTAAACCTAACCCTAACCCTAACCCATACCCTACGCCGTACCCGAACCCCTCCCCGAACCCGTAACCTAAGCCGTACCGTAACCCTAACCCTAAGCTTAACCCTAACCCTAGGCTACCCATGACTGCTTCTGCCTCCAATAGATTTCCTAAGCACTAGTGTTTGAAGGAACGGCTTAAAAAGAGAATCCTAATGTGATTTCTTTATGAGGGGTGTGTTCCTTATCTTATCCTAGTGTCTAAACTCTTCTCCATGGCTGGACCCCCAAATAATATTCCTTTACGTGCTAAGGGGTATCTAGAGAGTGGGATAGGTTTAATAACTCCCCTAACCCTAATGCGTACCCTAACCCTAAACCCTACCCTAACCCTAACACGTACACTAATCCTAACCCGTACCCTAAACCGAGCCCTAACCCTAACACTAACCCTAACCCTAACCCCTACCCTAACCCTAACACATACCCTAATCTTAACCCATACCCTAAACCGAGCCCTAACCCTAACACTAACCCTAACCCTAACCCTAACCCTAACCCATACCCTACGCTCTACCCGAACCCCTCCCCGAACCCGTACCCTGAGCCGTACCCTAAGCCTAACCCTAAGCCTAACCCTAACCCTAGGCTACCCTTGACTGCTTCTGCCTCCAATAGGTTTCCTAAGCACTAGTGTTTTAAGGAACAGCTTAAAAAGAGAATCCTAATGTGATTTCTTTATAATGGGTGTGTTCCTTATCTTATCCTTGTGTCTAAACTCTTCTCCATGGCTGGACCCCCAAATAATATTCCTTTACGTGCTAAGGGGTATCTAGAGAGTGGGATAGGTTTAATAACTACCCTAACCCTAATGCGTACCCTAACCCTAACCCCTACCCTAACCCGAACACGTACCCTAATCCTAACCCGTACCCTAAACCGAGCCCTAACCCTAACACTAACCCTAACCCTAACCCTAACCCATAAACTACGCCGTACCCAAACCCCTCCCCGAACCCGTAACCTAAGCCGTACCCTAACCCTATCCCTAAGCCTCACCCTAACCCTAGGCTACCCTTGACTTCTTCTGCCTCCAATAGATTTCCTAAGCACTAGTGTTTTAAGGAACAGCTTAAAAAGAGAATCCTAATGTGATTTCTTTATAATGGGTGTGTTCCTTATCTTATCCTAGTGTCTAAACTCTTCTCCACGGCTGGACCCCCAAATGATATTCCTTTACGTGCTAAGGGGTATCTAGAGAGTGGGAAAGGTTTAGTAACTACCCTAACCCTAACGCGTACCCTAACCCTAACCCATACCCTAACCCTAACACGTACCCTAATCCTAACCCGTACCCTAAACCGAGCCCTAACCCTAACACTAACCCTAACCCTAACCCTAACCCATACACTACGCCGTACACAAACCCCTCCCCAAACCCGTACCCTAAGCCTAACCCTAAGCCTCACCCTAACCCTAGGCTACCCTTGACTGCTTCTGTCTCCAATAGATTTCCTAAGCACTAGTGTTTTAAGGAACAGCTTAAAAAGAGAATCCTAATGTGATTTCTTTATAAGGGGTGTGTTCCTTATCTTATCCTAGTGTCTAAACTCTTCTCCATGGCTGGACCCCAAATAATATTCCTTTACGTGCTAAGGCGTATCTAGAGAGTGGGATAGGTTTAATAACTACCCTAACCCTAATGCGTACCCTAACCCTAAACCCTACCCTAACCCTAACACGTACCCTAATCCTAACCCGTACCCTAAACCGAGCCCTAACCCTAACACTAACCCTAACCCTAACCCTAACCCATACCCTACGCCGTACCCGAAGCCCTCCCCGAACCCGTACCCTAAGCCGTACCCTAACCCTAACCCTAAGCCTAACCCTAACCCTAGGCTACCCTTGACTGCTTCTGCCTCCAATAGGTTTCCTAAGCACTAGAGTTTTAAGGAACAGCTTAAAAAGAGAATCCTAATGTGATTTCTTTATAATGGGTGTGTTCCTTATCTTATCCTAGTGTCTAAACTCTTCTCCATGGCTGGACCCCCAAATAATATTCCTTTACGTGCTAAGGGGTATCTAGAGAGTGGGATAGGTTTAATAACTACCCTAACCCTAACGCGTACCCTAACCCTAAGCCCTACCCTAACCCTAACACGTACCCTAATCCTAACCCATACCCTAAACCGAGCCCTAAACCTAACACTAACCCTAACCCTAACCCTAACCCATACCCTACGCCGTACCCGAACCCCTCACCGAACCCGTACCCTAAGCCGTACCCTAAGCCGTACCCTAAGCCTAACCCTAAACCTAGGCTACCCTTGACTGCTTCTGCCTCCAATAGATTTCCTAAGCACTAGTGTTTTAAGGAACAGCTTAAAAAGAGAATCCTAATGTGATTTCTTTATAATGGGTGTGTTCCTTATCTTATCCTTGTGTCTAAACTCTTCTCCATGGCTGGACCCCCAAATAATATTCCTTTACGTGCTAAGGGGTATCTAGAGAGTGGGATAGGTTTAATAACTACCCTAACCCTAACGCGTACCCTAACTCTAACCCCTTCCCTAACCCTAACACGTACCCTAATCCTAACCCGTACCCTAAACCGAGCCCTAACCCTAACCCTAACACTAACCCTAACCCTAACCCTAACCCATACCCAACGCCATACCCGAACCCCTCCCCGAACCCGTACCCTAACCCGTACCCTAAGCCTAACCCTAAGCCTAACACTAACCCTAGGCTACCCTTGACTGCTTCTGCCTCCAGTAGATTTCCTAAGCACTAGTGTTTGAAGGAACAGCTTAAAAAGAGAATCCTAATGTGATTTCTTTATAATGGGTGTGTTCCTTTTATTATCCTAGTGTCTAAACTCTTCTCCATGGCTGGACCCCCAAATAATATTCCTTTACGTGCTAAGGGGTATCTAGAGAGTGGGATAGGTTTAATAACTACCCTAACCCTAACGCGTACCCTAACCCTAACCCCTACCCTAACCCTAACACGTACCCTAATCCTAACCCGTACCCTAAACCGAGCCCTAACCCTAACACTAACCCTAACCCTAACCCTAACCCATAAACTACGCCGTACCCAAACCCCTCCCCGAACCCGTAACCTAAGCCGTACCCTAACCCTAACCCTAAGCCTCACCCTAACCCTAGGCTACCCTTGACTTCTTCTGCCTCCAATAGATTTCCTAAGCACTAGTGTTTTAAGGAACAGCTTAAAAAGAGAATCCTAATGTGATTTCTTTATAATGGGTGTGTTCCTTATCTTATCCTAGTGTCTAAACTCTTCTCCATGGCTGGACCCCCAAATAATATTCCTTTACGTGCTAAGGGGTATCTAGAGAGTGGGATAGGTTTAATAACTCCCCTAACCCTAATGCGTACCCTAACCCTAAACCCTACCCTAACCCTAACACGTACACTAATCCTAACCCGTACCCTAAACCGAGCCCTAACCCTAACACTAACCCTAACCCTAACCCCTACCCTAACCCTAACACATACCCTAATCTTAACCCATACCCTAAACCGAGCCCTAACCCTAACACTAACCCTAACCCTAACCCTAACCCTAACCCATACCCTACGCTCTACCCGAACCCCTCCCCGAACCCGTACCCTGAGCCGTACCCTAAGCCTAATCCTAAGCCTAACCCTAACCCTAGGCTACCCTTGACTGCTTCTGCCTCCAATAGGTTTCCTAAGCACTAGTGTTTTAAGGAACAGCTTAAAAAGAGAATCCTAATGTGATTTCTTTATAATGGGTGTGTTCCTTATCTTATCCTTGTGTCTAAACTCTTCTCCATGGCTGGACCCCCAAATAATATTCCTTTACGTGCTAAGGGGTATCTAGAGAGTGGGATAGGTTTAATAACGACCCTAACCCTAACGCGTACCCTAACCCTAACCCCTACCCTAACCCTAACACGTACCCTAATCCTAACCCGTACCCTAAACCGAGCCCTAACCCTAACACTAACCCTAACCCTAACCCTAACCCATAACCTACGCCGTACCCAAACCCCTCCCCGAACCCGTAACCTAAGCCGTACCCTAACCCTAACCCTAAGCCTCACCCTAACCCTAGGCTACCCTTGACTGCTTCTGCCTCCAATAGATTTCCTAAGCACTAGTGTTTTAAGGAACAGCTTAAAAAGAGAATACTAATGTGATTTCTTTATAATGGGTGTGTTCCTTATCTTATCCTAGTGTCTAAACTCTTCTCCACGGCTGGACCCCCAAATGATATTCCTTTACGTGCTAAGGGGTATCTAGAGAGTGGGATAGGTTTAGTAACTACCCTAACCCTAACGCGTACCGTAACCCTAACCCATACCCTAACCCTAACACGTACCCTAATCCTAACCCGTACCCTAAACCGAGCCCTAACCCTAACACTAACCCTAACCCTAACCCTAACCCATACACTATGCCGTACACAAACCCCTCCCCAAACCCGTACCCTAAGCCTAACCCTAAGCCTCACCCTAACCCTAGGCTACCCTTGACTGCTTCTGCCTCCAATAGATTTCCTAAGCACTAGTGTTTTAAGGAACAGCTTAAAAAGAGAATCCTAATGTGATTTCTTTATAATGGGTGTGTTCCTTATCTTATCCTAGTGTCTAAAATCTTCTCCACGGCTGGACCCCCAAATAATATTCCTTTACGTGCTAAGGAATATCTAGAGAGTGGGATAGGTTTAATAACTACCCTAACCCTAACGCGTACCCTAACCCTAACCCCTACCCTAAGCCTAACACGTACCCTAATCCTAACCCGTACCCTAAACCGAGCCCTAACGCTAACACTAACCCTAACCCTAACCCTAACCCATACCCTACGCCGGACCCGAACCCCTCCCCGAACCCGTAACCTAAGCCGTACCGTAACCCTAACCCTAAGCCTAACCCTAAGCCTCACCCTAACCCTAGGCTACCCTTGACTGCTTCTGCCTCCAGTAGATTTCCTAAGCACTAGTGTTTTAAGGAACGGCTTAAGGAGAGAATCCTAATGTGATTTCTTTATAAGGGGTGTGTTCCTTATCTTATCCTAGTGTCTAAACTCTTCTCCATGGCTGGACCCCCAAATAATATTCCTTTACGAGCTAAGGGGTATCTAGAGAGTGGGATAGGTTTAATAACTACCCTAACCCTAATGCATACCCTAACCCTAAACCCTACCCTAACCCTAACACGTACCCTAATCCTAACCCGTACCCTAACCCTAACACTAACCCTAACCCTAACCCTAACCCATACCCTACGCCATACCCGAACCCCTCCCCGAAACCGTACCCTAACCCGTACCCTAAGCCTAACCCTAAGCCTAACCCTAACCCTAGGCTACCCTTGACTGCTTCTGCCTCCAATAGATTTCCTAAGCACTAGTGTTTGAAGGAACAGCTTAAAAAGAGAATCCTAATGTGATTTCTTTATAATGGGTGTGTTCCTTATCTTATCCTTGTGTCTAAACTCTTCTCCATGGCTGGACCCCCAAATAATATTCCTTTACGTGCTAAGGGGTATCTAGAGAGTGGGATAGGTTTAATAACTACCCTAACCCTAACGCGTACCCTAACCCTAACCCCTACCCTAACCCTAACACGTACCCTAATCCTAAACCGTACCCTAAACCAAGCCCTAACCCTAACACTAACCCTAACCCTAACCCATAACCTACGCCGTACACGAACCCCTCCCCGAACCCGTACCCTAACCTTAACCCTAAGCCTAACCCTAACCTTAGTCTACCCTTGACTGCTTCTGCCTCCAATAGATTTCCTAAGCACTAGTGTTTTAAGGAACAGCTTAAAAAGAGAATCCTAATGTGATTTCTTTATAATAGGTGTGTTCCTTATCTTATCCTAGCGTCTAAACTCTTCTCCATGGCTGGACCTCCAAATAATATTCCTTTACGTGCTAAGGGGTATCTAGAGCGTGGGATAGGTTTAATAACTACCCTAACCCTAACGCGTACCCTAACCCTAACCCCTACCCTAACCCTAACACTAACCCTAACCCTAACCCCTACCCTAACCCTAACACATACCCTAATCTTAACCCATACCCTAAACCGAGCCCTAACCCTAACACTAACCCTAACCCTAACCCTAACCCTAACCCATACCCTACGCTCTACCCGAACCCCTCCCCGAACCCGTACCCTGAGCCGTACCCTAAGCCTAATCCTAAGCCTAACCCTAACCCTAGGCTACCCTTGACTGCTTCTGCCTCCAATAGGTTTCCTAAGCACTAGTGTTTTAAGGAACAGCTTAAAAGAGAATCCTACTGTGATTTCTTTATAATGGGTGTGTTCCTTATCTTATCCTTGTGTCTAAACTCTTCTCCATGGCTGGACCCCCAAATAATATTCCTTTACGTGCTAAGGGGTATCTAGAGAGTGGGATAGGTTTAATAACGACCCTAACCCTAACGCGTACCCTAACCCTAACCCCTACCCTAACCCTAACACGTACCCTAATCCTAACCCGTACCCTAAACCGAGCCCTAACCCTAACACTAACCCTAACCCTAACCCTAACCCATAACCTACGCCGTACCCAAACCCCTCCCCGAACCCGTAACCTAAGCCGTACCCTAACCCTAACCCTAAGCCTCACCCTAACCCTAGGCTACCCTTGACTGCTTCTGCCTCCAATAGATTTCCTAAGCACTAGTGTTTTAAGGAACAGCTTAAAAAGAGAATACTAATGTGATTTCTTTATAATGGGTGTGTTCCTTATCTTATCCTAGTGTCTAAACTCTTCTCCACGGCTGGACCCCCAAATGATATTCCTTTACGTGCTAAGGGGTATCTAGAGAGTGGGATAGGTTTAGTAACTACCCTAACCCTAACGCGTACCGTAACCCTAACCCATACCCTAACCCTAACACGTACCCTAATCCTAACCCGTACCCTAAACCGAGCCCTAACCCTAACACTAACCCTAACCCTAACCCTAACCCATACACTATGCCGTACACAAACCCCTCCCCAAACCCGTACCCTAAGCCTAACCCTAAGCCTCACCCTAACCCTAGGCTACCCTTGACTGCTTCTGCCTCCAATAGATTTCCTAAGCACTAGTGTTTTAAGGAACAGCTTAAAAAGAGAATCCTAATGTGATTTCTTTATAATGGGTGTGTTCCTTATCTTATCCTAGTGTCTAAAATCTTCTCCACGGCTGGACCCCCAAATAATATTCCTTTACGTGCTAAGGAATATCTAGAGAGTGGGATAGGTTTAATAACTACCCTAACCCTAACGCGTACCCTATTCCTAACCCCTACCCTAAGCCTAACACGTACCCTAATCCTAACCCGTACCCTAAACCGAGCCCTAACGCTAACACTAACCCTAACCCTAACCCTAACCCATACCCTACGCCGGACCCGAACCCCTCCCGAACCCGTAACCTAAGCCCTACCGTAACCCTAACCCTAAGCCTAACCCTAAGCCTCACCCTAACCCTAGGCTACCCTTGACTGCTTCTGCCTCCAGTAGATTTCCTAAGCACTAGTGTTTTAAGGAACGGCTTAAGGAGAGAATCCTAATGTGATTTCTTTATAAGGGGTGTGTTCCTTAACTTATCCTAGTGTCTAAACTCTTCTCCATGGCTGGACCCCCAAATAATATTCCTTTACGAGCTAAGGGGTATCTAGAGAGTGGGATAGGTTTAATAACTACCCTAACCCTAATGCATACCCTAACCCTAAACCCTACCCTAACCCTAACACGTACCCTAATCCTAACCCGTACCCTAACCCTAACACTAACCCTAACCCTAACCCTAACCCATACCCTACGCCATACCCGAACCCCTCCCCGAAACCGTACCCTAACCCGTACCCTAAGCCTAACCCTAAGCCTAACCCTAACCCTAGGCTACCCTTGACTGCTTCTGCCTCCAATAGATTTCCTAAGCACTAGTGTTTGAAGGAACAGCTTAAAAAGAGAATCCTAATGTGATTTCTTTATAATGGGTGTGTTCCTTATCTTATCCTTGTGTCTAAACTCTTCTCCATGGCTGGACCCCCAAATAATATTCCTTTACGTGCTAAGGGGTATCTAGAGTGTGGGATAGGTTTAATAACTACCCTAACCCTAACGCGTACCCTAACCCTAACCCCTACCCTAACCCTAACACGTACCCTAATCCTAAACCGTACCCTAAACCAAGCCCTAACCCTAACACTAACCCTAACCCTAACCCATAACCTACGCCGTACCCGAACCCCTCCCCGAACCCGTACCCTAACCTAACCCTAAGCCTAACCCTAACCTTAGTCTACCCTTGACTGCTTCTGCCTCCAATAGATTTCCTAAGCACTAGTGTTTTAAGGAACAGCTTAAAAAGAGAATCCTAATGTGATTTCTTTATAATAGGTGTGTTCCTTATCTTATCCTAGCGTCTAAACTCTTCTCCATGGCTGGACCTCCAAATAATATTCCTTTACGTGCTAAGGGTATCTAGAGCGTGGGATAGGTTTAATAACTACCCTAACCCTAACGCGTACCCTAACCCTAACCCCTACCCTAACCCTAACACTAACCCTAACCCTAACCCCTACCCTAACCCTAACACATACCCTAATCTTAACCATACCCTAAACCGAGCCCTAACCCTAACACTAACCCTAACCCTAACCCTAACCCATACCCTACACTGTACCCGAACCCCTCCCCGAACCCGTACCCTAAGCCGTACCCTAAACCTAACCCTAAGCCTAACCCTAACCCTAGGCTACCCTTGACTGCTTCTGCCTCCAATAGATTTCCTAAGCACTAGTGTTTTAAGGAACAGCTTAAAAAGAAAATCCTAATGTGATTTCTTTATAATGGGTGTGTTCCTTATCTTATCCTTGTGTCTAAACTCTTCTCCATGGCTGGACCCCCAAATAATATTCCTTTACGTTCTAAGGGGTATCTAGAGAGTGGGATAGGTTTAATAACTACCCTAACCCTAACGCGTACCCTAAACCTAACCCCTACCCTTACCCTAACACGTAACCTAATCCTAACCCGTACCCTAAACCGAGCCCTAACCCTAACACTAACCCTAACCCTAACCGTAACCCATACCCTACGCCGTACCCGAACCCCTCCCCGAACCCATACCCTAAGCCGTACCCTAAGCCTAACCCTAATGATAACCCTAACCCTAGGCTACCCTTGACTGCTTCTGCCTCCAATAGATTTCCTAAGCACTAGTGTTTGAAGGAACAGCTTAAAACGAGAATCCTAATGTGATTTCTTTATAATGGGTGTATTCCTTATATTATCCTAGTGTCTAAACTCTTCTCCATGGCTGGACCCCCAAATAATATTACTTTACGTGCTAAGGGGTATCTAGAGAGTGGGATAGGTTTCATAACTACCCTAACCCTAACGCGTACACTAACTCTAACCCCTACCCTAACCCTAACACGTACCCTAATCCTAACCCGTACCCTAAACCGAGCCCTAACCCTAACACTAACCCTAACCCTAACCCTAACCCATACCCTACGCCGTACCTGAACCCCTCCCTGAACCCGTACCCTAAGCCGTACCCTAAGCCTAACCCTAAGCCTAACCCTAAGCCTAGGCTACCCTTTACTGCTTCTGCCTCCAATAGATTTCCTAAGCACTAGTGTTTTAAGGAACAGCTTAAAAAGAGAATCCTAATGTGATTTCTTTATAATGGGTGTGTTCCTTATCTTATCCTAGTGTCTAAACTCTTCTCCATGGCTGGACCCCCAAATAATATTCCTTTACGTGCTAAGGGGTATCTAGAGAGTGGGATAGGTTTAATAACTACCCTAACCTTAACGCGTACCCTAACCCTAACCCCTACCCTAACCCTAACACATACCCTAATCCTAACCCGTACCCTAAACCGAGCCCTAACCCTAAAACTAACCCTAACCCTAACCCCTACCCTAACCCTAACACATACCCTAATCTTAACCCATACCCTAAACCGAGCCCTAACCCTAACACTAACCCTAACCCTAACCCTAACCCATACCCTACGCCGTACCCGAACCCCTCCCTGAACCCGTACCCTGAGCCGTACCCTAACCCTAACCCTAAGCCTAACCCTAACCCTAGGCTACCCTTGACTGCTTCTGCCTCCAATAGATTTCCTAAGCACTTGTGTTTTAAGGAACAGCTTAAAAAGAGAATCCTAATGTGATTTCTTTATAATGGGTGTGTTCCTTATCTTATCCTAGTGTCTAAACTCTTCTCCATGCCTGGACCCCCAAATAATATTCCTTTACGTGCTAAGGGGTATCTAGAGAGTGGGATAGTTTTAATAACTACCCTAACCCTAACACGTACCCTAACCCTAACCCCTACCCTAACCCTAACACGTACCCTAATCCTAACCCGTACCCTAAACCGAGCCCTAACCCTAACACTAACCCTAACCCTAACCCATAACCTACGCCGTACCCGAACCCCTCCCCGAACCCGTACCCTAACCCTAACCCTAAGCCTAACCCTAACCTTAGTCTACCCTTGACTGCTTCTGCCTCCAATAGATTTCCTAAGCACTAGAGTTTTAAGGAACAGCTTAAAAAGAGAATCCTAATGTGATTTGTTTATAATGGGTGTGCTCCTTATCTTATCCTAGTGTCTAAACTCTTCTCCATGGCTGGACCCCCAAATAATATTCCTTTACATGCTAAGGGGTATCTAGAGAGTGGGATAGGTTTAATAACTACCCTAAACCTGACGCGTACCCTAACCCTAACCCCTACCCTAACCCTAACACATACCCTAATCCTAACCCATACCCTAAACGGAGCCCTAACCCTAACACTAACCCTAACCCGAACCCTAACCCATACCCTACGCCGTACCCGAACCCCTCACCGAACCCGTACCCTAAGCCGTACCCTAAGCCGTACCCTAAGCCTAACCCTAAACCTAGGCTACCCTTGACTGCTTCTGCCTCCAATAGATTTCCTAAGCACTAGTGTTTTAAGGAACAGCTTAAAAAGAGAATCCTAATGTGATTTCTTTATAATGGGTGTGTTCCTTATCTTATCCTAGTGTCTAAACTCTTCTCCATGGCTGGACCCCCAAATAATATTCCTTTACGTGCTAAGGGGTATCTAGAGAGTGGGATAGGTTTAATAACTACCCTAAACCTAACGCGTACCCTAACCCTAAGCCCTACCCTAACCCTAACACGTACCCTAATCCTAACCCATACCCTAAACCGAGCCCTAAACCTAACACTAACCCTAACCCTAACCCTAACCCATACCCTACGCCGTACCCGAACCCCTCACCGAACCCGTACCCTAAGCCGTACCCTAAGCCGTACCCTAAGCCTAACCCTAAACCTAGGCTACCCTTGACTGCTTCTGCCTCCAATAGATTTCCTAAGCACTAGTGTTTTAAGGAACAGCTTAAAAAGAGAATCCTAATGTGATTTCTTTATAATGGGTGTGTTCCTTATCTTATCCTTGTGTCTAAACTCTTCTCCATGGCTGGACCCCCAAATAATATTCCTTTACGTGCTAAGGGGTATCTAGAGAGTGGGATAGGTTTAATAACTACCCTAACCCTAACGCGTACCCTAACTCTAACCCCTTCCCTAACCCTAACACGTACCCTAATCCTAACCCGTACCCTAAACCGAGCCCTAACCCTAACCCTAACACTAACCCTAACCCTAACCCTAACCCATACCCTACGCCATACCCGAACCCCTCCCCGAACCCGTACCCTAACCCGTACCCTAAGCCTAACCCTAAGCCTAACACTAACCCTAGGCTACCCTTGACTGCTTCTGCCTCCAGTAGATTTCCTAAGCACTAGTGTTTGAAGGAACAGCTTAAAAAGAGAATCCTAATGTGATTTCTTTATAATGGGTGTGTTCCTTTTATTATCCTAGTGTCTAAACTCTTCTCCATGGCTGGACCCCCAAATAATATTCCTTTACGTGCTAAGGGGTATCTAGAGAGTGGGATAGGTTTAATAACTACCCTAACCCTAATGCGTACCCTAACCCTAACCCCTACCCTAACCCTAACACGTACCCTAATCCTAACCCGTACCCTAAACCGAGCCCTAACCCTAACACTAACCCTAACCCTAACCCTAACCCATAAACTACGCCGTACCCAAACCCCTCCCCGAACCCGTAACCTAAGCCGTACCCTAACCCTAACCCTAAGCCTCACCCTAACCCTAGGCTACCCTTGACTTCTTCTGCCTCCAATAGATTTCCTAAGCACTAGTGTTTTAAGGAACAGCTTAAAAAGAGAATCCTAATGTGATTTCTTTATAATGGGTGTGTTCCTTATCTTATCCTAGTGTCTAAACTCTTCTCCATGGCTGGACCCCCAAATAATATTCCTTTACGTGCTAAGGGGTATCTAGAGAGTGGGATAGGTTTAATAACTCCCCTAACCCTAATGCGTACCCTAACCCTAAACCCTACCCTAACCCTAACACGTACACTAATCCTAACCCGTACCCTAAACCGAGCCCTAACCCTAACACTAACCCTAACCCTAACCCTAACCCATACCCTACGCCGTACCCGAAGCCCTCCCCGAACCCGTACCCTAAGCCGTACCCTAACCCTAACCCTAAGCCTAACCCTAACCCTAGGCTACCCTTGACTGCTTCTGCCTCCAATAGGTTTCCTAAGCACTAGAGTTTTAAGGAACAGCTTAAAAAGAGAATCCTAATGTGATTTCTTTATAATGGGTGTGTTCCTTATCTTATCCTAGTGTCTAAACTCTTCTCCATGGCTGGACCCCCAAATAATATTCCTTTACGTGCTAAGGGGTATCTAGAGAGTGGGATAGGTTTAATAACTACCCTAAACCTAACGCGTACCCTAACCCTAAGCCCTACCCTAACCCTTACACGTACCCTAATCCTAACCCATACCCTAAACCGAGCCCTAAACCTAACACTAACCCTAACCCTAACCCTAACCCATACCCTACGCCGTACCCGAACCCCTCACCGAACCCGTACCCTAAGCCGTACCCTAAGCCGTACCCTAAGCCTAACCCTAAACCTAGGCTACCCTTGACTGCTTCTGCCTCCAATAGATTTCCTAAGCACTAGTGTTTTAAGGAACAGCTTAAAAAGAGAATCCTAATGTGATTTCTTTATAATGGGTGTGTTCCTTATCTTATCCTTGTGTCTAAACTCTTCTCCATGGCTGGACCCCCAAATAATATTCCTTTACGTGCTAAGGGGTATCTAGAGAGTGGGATAGGTTTAATAACTACCCTAACCCTAACGCGTACCCTAACTCTAACCCCTTCCCTAACCCTAACACGTACCCTAATCCTAACCCGTACCCTAAACCGAGCCCTAACCCTAACCCTAACACTAACCCTAACCCTAACCCTAACCCATACCCTACGCCATACCCGAACCCCTCCCCGAACCCGTACCCTAACCCGTACCCTAAGCCTAACCCTAAGCCTAACACTAACCCTAGGCTACCCTTGACTGCTTCTGCCTCCAGTAGATTTCCTAAGCACTAGTGTTTGAAGGAACAGCTTAAAAAGAGAATCCTAATGTGATTTCTTTATAATGGGTGTGTTCCTTTTATTATCCTAGTGTCTAAACTCTTCTCCATGGCTGGACCCCCAAATAATATTCCTGTACGTGCTAAGGGGTATCTAGAGAGTGGGATAGGTTTAATAACTACCCTAACCCTAACGCGTACCCTAACCCTAACCCCTACCCTAACCCTAACACGTACCCTAATCCTAACCCGTACCCTAAACCGAGCCCTAACCCTAACACTAACCCTAACCCTAACCCTAACCCATAAACTACGCCATACCCAAACCCCTCCCCGAACCCGTAACCTAAGCCGTACCCTAACCCTAACCCTAAGCCTCACCCTAACCCTAGGCTACCCTTGACTTCTTCTGCCTCCAATAGATTTCCTAAGCACTAGTGTTTTAAGGAACAGCTTAAAAAGAGAATCCTAATGTGATTTCTTTATAATGGGTGTGTTCCTTATCTTATCCTAGTGTCTAAACTCTTCTCCACGGCTGGACCCCCAAATGATATTCCTTTACGTGCTAACTGGTATCCAGAGAGTGGGATAGGTTTAGTAACTACCCTAACCCTAACGCGTACCCTAACCCTAACCCATACCCTAACCCTAACACGTACCCTAATCCTAACCCGTACCCTAAACCGAGCCCTAACCCTAACACTAACCCTAACACTAACCCTAACCCATACACTACGCCGTACACAAACCCCTCCCCAAACCCGTACCCTAAGTCTAACCCTAAGCCTCACCCTAACCCTAGGCTACCCTTGACTGCTTCTGCCTCCAATAGATATCCTAAGCACTAGTGTTTTAAGGAACAGCTTAAAAAGAGAATCCTAATGTGATTTCTTTATAATGGGTGTGTTCCTTATCTTATCCTAGTGTCTAAACTCTTCTCCATGGCTGGACCCCCAAATAATATTCCTTTACGTGCTAAGGGGTATCTAGAGAGTGGGATAGGTTTAATAACTACCCTAACCCTAACGCGTACCCTAACTCTAACCCCTTCCCTAACCCTAACACGTACCCTAATCCTAACCCGTACCCTAAGCCGAGCCCTAACCCTAAAACTAACCCTAACCCTAACCCTAACCCATACCCTACGCCGTACCCGAACCCCTCCCCGAACCCGTACCCTGAGCCGTACCCTAAGCCTAACCCTAAACCTAACCCTAACCCTAGGCTACCCTTGACTGCTTCTGCCTCCAATAGATTTCCTAAGCACTAGTGTTTTAAGGAACAGCTTAAAAAGAGAATCCTAATGTGATTTCTTTATAATGGGTGTGTTCCTTATCTTATCCTAGTGTCTAAACTCTTCTCCATGGCTGGACCCCCAAATAATATTCCTTTACGTGCTAAGGGGTATCTAGAGAGTGGGATAGGTTTAATAACTACCCTAACCCTAACGCGTACCCTAACCCTAACCCCTACCCTAACCCTAACACGTACCCTAATCCTAACCCGTACCCTAAACCGAGCCCTAACCCTAACACTAACCCTAACCCTAACCCTAACCCATAACCTACGCCGTACCCAAACCCCTCCCCGAACCCGTAACCTAAGCCGTACCCTAACCCTAACCCTAAGCCTCACCCTAACCCTAGGCTACCCTTGACTGCTTCTGCCTCCAATAGATTTCCTAAGCACTAGTGTTTTAAGGAACAGCTTAAAAAGAGAATACTAATGTGATTTCTTTATAATGGGTGTGTTCCTTATCTTATCCTAGTGTCTAAACTCTTCTCCACGGCTGGACCCCCAAATGATATTCCTTTACGTGCTAAGGGGTATCTAGAGAGTGGGATAGGTTTAGTAACTACCCTAACCCTAACGCGTACCGTAACCCTAACCCATACCCTAACCCTAACACGTACCCTAATCCTAACCCGTACCCTAAACCGAGCCCTAACCCTAACACTAACCCTAACCCTAACCCTAACCCATACACTATGCCGTACACAAACCCCTCCCCAAACCCGTACCCTAAGCCTAACCCTAAGCCTCACCCTAACCCTAGGCTACCCTTGACTGCTTCTGCCTCCAATAGATTTCCTAAGCACTAGTGTTTTAAGGAACAGCTTAAAAAGAGAATCCTAATGTGATTTCTTTATAATGGGTGTGTTCCTTATCTTATCCTAGTGTCTAAAATCTTCTCCACGGCTGGACCCCCAAATAATATTCCTTTACGTGCTAAGGAATATCTAGAGAGTGGGATAGGTTTAATAACTACCCTAACCCTAACGCGTACCCTAACCCTAACCCCTACCCTAAGCCTAACACGTACCCTAATCCTAACCCGTACCCTAAACCGAGCCCTAACGCTAACACTAACCCTAACCCTAACCCTAACCCATACCCTACGCCGGACCCGAACCCCTCCCCGAACCCGTAACCTAAGCCGTACCGTAACCCTAACCCTAAGCCTAACCCTAAGCCTCACCCTAACCCTAGGCTACCCTTGACTGCTTCTGCCTCCAGTAGATTTCCTAAGCACTAGTGTTTTAAGGAACGGCTTAAAGAGAGAATCCTAATGTGATTTCTTTATAAGGGGTGTGTTCCTTATCTTATCCTAGTGTCTAAACTCTTCTCCATGGCTGGACCCCCAAATAATATTCCTTTACGAGCTAAGGGGTATCTAGAGAGTGGGATAGGTTTAATAACTACCCTAACCCTAATGCATACCCTAACCCTAAACCCTACCCTAACCCTAACACGTACCCTAATCCTAACCCGTACCCTAACCCTAACACTAACCCTAACCCTAACCCTAACCCATACCCTACGCCATACCCGAACCCCTCCCCGAAACCGTACCCTAACCCGTACCCTAAGCCTAACCCTAAGCCTAACCCTAACCCTAGGCTACCCTTGACTGCTTCTGCCTCCAATAGATTTCCTAAGCACTAGTGTTTGAAGGAACAGCTTAAAAAGAGAATCCTAATGTGATTTCTTTATAATGGGTGTGTTCCTTATCTTATCCTTGTGTCTAAACTCTTCTCCATGGCTGGACCCCCAAATAATATTCCTTTACGTGCTAAGGGGTATCTAGAGAGTGGGATAGGTTTAATAACTACCCTAACCCTAACGCGTACCCTAACCCTAACCCCTACCCTAACCCTAACACGTACCCTAATCCTAAACCGTACCCTAAACCAAGCCCTAACCCTAACACTAACCCTAACCCTAACCCATAACCTACGCCGTACCCGAACCCCTCCCCGAACCCGTACCCTAACCCTAACCCTAAGCCTAACCCTAACCTTAGTCTACCCTTGACTGCTTCTGCCTCCAATAGATTTCCTAAGCACTAGTGTTTTAAGGAACAGCTTAAAAAGAGAATCCTAATGTGATTTCTTTATAATAGGTGTGTTCCTTATCTTATCCTAGCGTCTAAACTCTTCTCCATGGCTGGACCTCCAAATAATATTCCTTTACGTGCTAAGGGGTATCTAGAGCGTGGGATAGGTTTAATAACTACCCTAACCCTAACGCGTACCCTAACCCTAACCCCTACCCTAACCCTAACACTAACCCTAACCCTAACCCCTACCCTAACCCTAACACATACCCTAATCTTAACCCATACCCTAAACCGAGCCCTAACCCTAACACTAACCCTAACCCTAACCCTAACCCATACCCTACACTGTACCCGAACCCCTCCCCGAACCCGTACCCTAAGCCGTACCCTAAACCTAACCCTAAGCCTAACCCTAACCCTAGGCTACCCTTGACTGCTTCTGCCTCCAATAGATTTCCTAAGCACTAGTGTTTTAAGGAACAGCTTAAAAAGAAAATCCTAATGTGATTTCTTTATAATGGGTGTGTTCCTTATCTTATCCTTGTGTCTAAACTCTTCTCCATGGCTGGACCCCCAAATAATATTCCTTTACGTTCTAAGGGGTATCTAGAGAGTGGGATAGGTTTAATAACTACCCTAACCCTAACGCATACCCTAAACCTAACCCCTACCCTTACCCTAACACGTAACCTAATCCTAACCCGTACCCTAAACCGAGCCCTAACCCTAACACTAACCCTAACCCTAACCGTAACCCATACCCTACGCCGTACCCGAACCCCTCCCCGAACCCATACCCTAAGCCGTACCCTAAGCCTAACCCTAATGATAACCCTAACCCTAGGCTACCCTTGACTGCTTCTGCCTCCAATAGATTTCCTAAGCACTAGTGTTTGAAGGAACAGCTTAAAACGAGAATCCTAATGTGATTTCTTTATAATGGGTGTATTCCTTATATTATCCTAGTGTCTAAACTCTTCTCCATGGCTGGACCCCCAAATAATATTACTTTACGTGCTAAGGGGTATCTAGAGAGTGGGATAGGTTTCATAACTACCCTAACCCTAACGCGTACACTAACTCTAACCCCTACCCTAACCCTAACACGTACCCTAATCCTAACCCGTACCCTAAACCGAGCCCTAACCCTAACACTAACCCTAACCCTAACCCTAACCCATACCCTACGCCGTACCTGAACCCCTCCCTGAACCTGTACCCTAAGCCGTACCCTAAGCCTAACCCTAAGCCTAACCCTAAGCCTAGGCTACCCTTTACTGCTTCTGCCTCCAATAGATTTCCTAAGCACTAGTGTTTTAAGGAACAGCTTAAAAAGAGAATCCTAATGTGATTTCTTTATAATGGGTGTGTTCCTTATCTTATCCTAGTGTCTAAACTCTTCTCCATGGCTGGACCCCCAAATAATATTCCTTTACGTGCTAAGGGGTATCTAGAGAGTGGGATAGGTTTAATAACTACCCTAACCTTAACGCGTACCCTAACCCTAACCCCTACCCTAACCCTAACACATACCCTAATCCTAACCCGTACCCTAAACCGAGCCCTAACCCTAAAACTAACCCTAACCCTAACCCCTACCCTAACCCTAACACATACCCTAATCTTAACCCATACCCTAAACCGAGCCCTAACCCTAACACTAACCCTAACCCTAACCCTAACCCATACCCTACGCCGTACCCGAACCCCTCCCTGAACCCGTACCCTGAGCCGTACCCTAACCCTAACCCTAAGCCTAACCCTAACCCTAGGCTACCCTTGACTGCTTCTGCCTCCAATAGATTTCCTAAGCACTTGTGTTTTAAGGAACAGCTTAAAAAGAGAATCCTAATGTGATTTCTTTATAATGGGTGTGTTCCTTATCTTATCCTAGTGTCTAAACTCTTCTCCATGCCTGGACCCCCAAATAATATTCCTTTACGTGCTAAGGGGTATCTAGACAGTGGGATAGGTTTAATAACTACCCTAACCCTAACACGTACCCTAACCCTAACCCCTACCCTAACCCTAACACGTACCCTAATCCTAACCCGTACCCTAAACCGAGCCCTAACCCTAACACTAACCCTAACCCTAACCCTAACCCATAACCTACGCCGTACCCAAACCCCTCCCCGAACCCGTAACCTAAGCCGTACCCTAACCCTAACCCTAAGCCTCACCCTAACCCTAGGCTACCCTTGACTGCTTCTGCCTCCAATAGATTTCCTAAGCACTAGTGTTTTAAGGAACAGCTTAAAAAGAGAATACTAATATGATTTCTTTATAATGGGTGTGTTCCTTATCTTATCCTAGTGTCTAAACTCTTCTCCACGGCTGGACCCCCAAATGATATTCCTTTACGTGCTAAGGGGTATCTAGAGAGTGGGATAGGTTTAGTAACTACCCTAACCCTAACGCGTACCGTAACCCTAACCCATACCCTAACCCTAACACGTATCCTAATCCTAACCCGTACCCTAAACCGAGCCCTAACCCTAACACTAACCCTAACCCTAACCCTAACCCATACACTATGCCGTACACAAACCCCTCCCCAAACCCGTACCCTAAGCCTAACCCTAAGCCTCACCCTAACCCTAGGCTACCCTTGACTGCTTCTGCCTCCAATAGATTTCCTAAGCACTAGTGTTTTAAGGAACAGCTTAAAAAGAGAATCCTAATGTGATTTCTTTATAATGGGTGTGTTCCTTATCTTATCCTAGTGTCTAAAATCTTCTCCACGGCTGGACCCCCAAATAATATTCCTTTACGTGCTAAGGAATATCTAGAGAGTGGGATAGGTTTAATAACTACCCTAACCCTAACGCGTACCCTAACCCTAACCCCTACCCTAAGCCTAACACGTACCCTAATCCTAACCCGTACCCTAAACCGAGCCCTAACCCTAACACTAACCCTAACCCTAACCGTAACCCATACCCTACGCCGTACCCGAACCCCTCCCCGAACCCATACCCTAAGCCGTACCCTAAGCCTAACCCTAATGATAACCCTAACCCTAGGCTACCCTTGACTGCTTCTGCCTCCAATAGATTTCCTAAGCACTAGTGTTTGAAGGAACAGCTTAAAACGAGAATCCTAATGTGATTTCTTTATAATGGGTGTATTCCTTATATTATCCTAGTGTCTAAACTCTTCTCCATGGCTGGACCCCCAAATAATATTACTTTACGTGCTAAGGGGTATCTAGAGAGTGGGATAGGTTTCATAACTACCCTAACCCTAACGCGTACACTAACTCTAACCCCTACCCTAACCCTAACACGTACCCTAATCCTAACCCGTACCCTAAACCGAGCCCTAACCCTAACACTAACCCTAACCCTAACCCTAACCCATACCCTACGCCGTACCTGAACCCCTCCCTGAACCCGTACCCTAAGCCGTACCCTAAGCCTAACCCTAAGCCTAACCCTAAGCCTAGGCTACCCTTTACTGCTTCTGCCTCCAATAGATTTCCTAAGCACTAGTGTTTTAAGGAACAGCTTAAAAAGAGAATCCTAATGTGATTTCTTTATAATGGGTGTGTTCCTTATCTTATCCTAGTGTCTAAACTCTTCTCCATGGCTGGACCCCCAAATAATATTCCTTTACGTGCTAAGGGGTATCTAGAGAGTGGGATAGGTTTAATAACTACCCTAACCTTAACGCGTACCCTAACCCTAACCCCTACCCTAACCCTAACACATACCCTAATCCTAACCCGTACCCTAAACCGAGCCCTAACCCTAAAACTAACCCTAACCCTAACCCCTACCCTAACCCTAACACATACCCTAATCTTAACCCATACCCTAAACCGAGCCCTAACCCTAACACTAACCCTAACCCTAACCCTAACCCATACCCTACGCCGTACCCGAACCCCTCCCCGAACCCGTACCCTGAGCCGTACCCTAACCCTAACCCTAAGCCTAACCCTAACCCTAGGCTACCCTTGACTGCTTCTGCCTCCAATAGATTTCCTAAGCACTTGTGTTTTAAGGAACAGCTTAAAAAGAGAATCCTAATGTGATTTCTTTATAATGGGTGTGTTCCTTATCTTATCCTAGTGTCTAAACTCTTCTCCATGCCTGGACCCCCAAATAATATTCCTTTACGTGCTAAGGGGTATCTAGAGAGTGGGATAGGTTTAATAACTACCCTAACCCTAACACGTACCCTAACCCTAACCCCTACCCTAACCCTAACACGTACCCTAATCCTAACCCGTACCCTAAACCGAGCCCTAACCCTAACACTAACCCTAACCCTAACCCTAACCCATAAACTACGCCATACCCAAACCCCTCCCCGAACCCGTAACCTAAGCCGTACCCTAACCCTAACCCTAAGCCTCACCCTAACCCTAGGCTACCCTTGACTTCTTCTGCCTCCAATAGATTTCCTAAGCACTAGTGTTTTAAGGAACAGCTTAAAAAGAGAATCCTAATGTGATTTCTTTATAATGGGTGTGTTCCTTATCTTATCCTAGTGTCTAAACTCTTCTCCATGGCTGGACCCCCAAATGATATTCCTTTACGTGCTAAGGGGTATCCAGAGAGTGGGATAGGTTTAGTAACTACCCTAACCCTAACGCGTACCCTAACCCTAACCCATACCCTAACCCTAACACGTACCCTAATCCTAACCCGTACCCTAAACCGAGCCCTAACCCTAACACTAACCCTAACCCTAACCCTAACCCATACACTACGCCGTACACAAACCCCTCCCCAAACCCGTACCCTAAGTCTAACCCTAAGCCTCACCCTAACCCTAGGCTACCCTTGACTGCTTCTGCCTCCAATAGATTTCCTAAGCACTAGTGTTTTATGGAACAGCTTAAAAAGAGAATCCTAATGTGATTTCTTTATAATGGGTGTGTTCCTTATCTTATCCTAGTGTCTAAAATCTTCTCCACGGCTGGACCCCCAAATAATATTCCTTTACGTGCTAAGGCGAATCTAGAGAGTGGGATAGGTTTAATAACTACCCTAACCCTAACGCGTACCCTAACCCTAACCCCTACCCTAACCCTAACACGTACCCTAATCCTAACCCGTACCCTAAACCGAGCCCTAACCCTAACACTAAACCTAACCCTAACCATAACCCATACCCTACGCCGTACCCGAACCCCTCCCCGAACCCGTAACCTAAGCCGTACCGTAACCCTAACCCTAAGCCTAACCCTAACCCTAGGCTACCCTTGACTGCTTCTGCCTCCAATAGATTTCCTAAGCACTAGTGTTTTAAGGAACGGCTTAAAGAGAGAATCCTAATGTGATTTCTTTATAAGGGGTGTGTTCCTTATCTTATCCTAGTGTCTAAACTCTTCTCCATGGCTGGACCCCAAATAATATTCCTTTACGTGCTAAGGCGTATCTACAGAGTGGGATAGGTTTAATAACTACCCTAACCCTAATGCGTACCCTAACCCTAAACCCTACCCTAACCCTAACACGTACCCTAATCCTAACCCGTACCCTAAACCGAGCCCTAACCCTAACACTAACCCTAACCCTAACCCTAACCCATACCCTACGCCGTACCCGAAGCCCTCCCCGAACCCGTACCCTAAGCCGTACCCTAACCGTAACCCTAAGCCTAACCCTAACCCTAGGCTACCCTTGACTGCTTCTGCCTCCAATAGATTTCCTAAGCACTAGAGTTTTAAGGAACAGCTTAAAAAGAGAATCCTAATGTGATTTCTTTATAATGGGTGTGTTCCTTATCTTATCCTAGTGTCTAAACTCTTCTCCATGGCTGGACCCCCAAATAATATTCCTTTACGTGCTAAGGGGTATCTAGAGAGTGGGATAGGTTTAATAACTACCGTAAACCTAACGCGTACCCTAACCCTAACCCCTACCCTAACCCTAACACGTACCCTAATCCTAACCCATACCCTAAACCGAGCCCTAACCCTAACACTAACCCTAACCCGAACCCTAACCCATACCCTACGCCGTACCCGAACCCCTCACTGAACCCGTACCCTAAGCCGTACCCTAAGCCGTACCCTAAGCCTAACCCTAAACCTAGGCTACCCTTGACTGCTTCTGCCTCCAATAGATTTCCTAAGCACTAGTGTTTTAAGGAACAGCTTAAAAAGAGAATCCTAATGTGATTTCTTTATAATGGGTGTGTTCCTTATCTTATCCTAGTGTCTAAACTCTTCTCCATGGCTGGACCCCCAAATAATATTCCTTTACGTGCTAAGGGGTATCTAGAGAGTGGGATAGGTTTAATAACTACCCTAACCCTAACGCGTACCCTAACTCTAACCCCTTCCCTAACCCTAACACGTACCCTAATCCTAACCCGTACCCTAAGCCGAGCCCTAACCCTAAAACTAACCCTAACCCTAACCCTAACCCATACCCTACGCCGTACCCGAACCCCTCCCCGAACCCGTACCCTGAGCCGTACCCTAAGCCTAACCCTAAACCTAACCCTAACCCTAGGCTACCCTTGACTGCTTCTGCCTCCAATAGATTTCCTAAGCACTAGTGTTTTAAGGAACAGCTTAAAAAGAGAATCCTAATGTGATTTCTTTATAATGGGTGTGTTCCTTTTCTTATCCTTGTGTCTAAACTCTTCTCCATGGCTGGACCCCCAAATAATATTCCTTTACGTGCTAAGGGGTATCTAGAGAGTGCGATAGGTTTAATAACTACCCTAACCCTAACGCGTACCCTAACCCTAACCCCTACCCTAACCCTAACACGTACCCTAATCCTAACCCGTACCCTAAACCGAGCCCTAACCCTAACACTAACCCTAACCCTAACCCTAACCCATAACCTACGCCGTACCCAAACCCCTCCCCGAACCCGTAACCTAAGCCGTACCCTAACCCTAACCCTAAGCCTCACCCTAACCCTAGGCTACCCTTGACTGCTTCTGCCTCCAATAGATTTCCTAAGCACTAGTGTTTTAAGGAACAGCTTAAAAAGAGAATACTAATATGATTTCTTTATAATGGGTGTGTTCCTTATCTTATCCTAGTGTCTAAACTCTTCTCCACGGCTGGACCCCCAAATGATATTCCTTTACGTGCTAAGGGGTATCTAGAGAGTGGGATAGGTTTAGTAACTACCCTAACCCTAACGCGTACCGTAACCCTAACCCATACCCTAACCCTAACACGTACCCTAATCCTAACCCGTACCCTAAACCGAGCCCTAACCCTAACACTAACCCTAACCCTAACCCTAACCCATACACTATGCCGTACACAAACCCCTCCCCAAACCCGTACCCTAAGCCTAACCCTAAGCCTCACCCTAACCCTAGGCTACCCTTGACTGCTTCTGCCTCCAATAGATTTCCTAAGCACTAGTGTTTTAAGGAACAGCTTAAAAAGAGAATCCTAATGTGATTTCTTTATAATGGGTGTGTTCCTTATCTTATCCTAGTGTCTAAAATCTTCTCCACGGCTGGACCCCCAAATAATATTCCTTTACGTGCTAAGGAATATCTAGAGAGTGGGATAGGTTTAATAACTACCCTAACCCTAACGCGTACCCTAACCCTAACCCCTACCCTAAGCCTAACACGTACCCTAATCCTAACCCGTACCCTAAACCGAGCCCTAACGCTAACACTAACCCTAACCCTAACCCTAACCCATACCCTACGCCGGACCCGAACCCCTCCCCGAACCCGTAACCTAAGCCGTACCGTAACCCTAACCCTAAGCCTAACCCTAAGCCTCACCCTAACCCTAGGCTACCCTTGACTGCTTCTGCCTCCAATAGGTTTCCTAAGCACTAGAGTTTTAAGGAACAGCTTAAAAAGAGAATCCTAATGTGATTTCTTTATAATGGGTGTGTTCCTTATCTTATCCTAGTGTCTAAACTCTTCTCCATGGCTGGACCCCCAAATAATATTCCTTTACGTGCTAAGGGGTATCTAGAGAGTGGGATAGGTTTAATAACTACCCTAAACCTAACGCGTACCCTAACCCTAAGCCCTACCCTAACCCTAACACGTACCCTAATCCTAACCCATACCCTAAACCGAGCCCTAAACCTAACACTAACCCTAACCCTAACCCTAACCCATACCCTACGCCGTACCCGAACCCCTCACCGAACCCGTACCCTAAGCCGTACCCTAAGCCGTACCCTAAGCCTAACCCTAAACCTAGGCTACCCTTGACTGCTTCTGCCTCCAATAGATTTCCTAAGCACTAGTGTTTTAAGGAACAGCTTAAAAAGAGAATCCTAATGTGATTTCTTTATAATGGGTGTGTTCCTTATCTTATCCTTGTGTCTAAACTCTTCTCCATGGCTGGACCCCCAAATAATATTCCTTTACGTGCTAAGGGGTATCTAGAGAGTGGGATAGGTTTAATAACTACCCTAACCCTAACGCGTACCCTAACTCTAACCCCTTCCCTAACCCTAACACGTACCCTAATCCTAACCCGTACCCTAAACCGAGCCCTAACCCTAACCCTAACACTAACCCTAACCCTAACCCTAACCCATACCCTACGCCATACCCGAACCCCTCCCCGAACCCGTACCCTAACCCGTACCCTAAGCCTAACCCTAAGCCTAACACTAACCCTAGGCTACCCTTGACTGCTTCTGCCTCCAGTAGATTTCCTAAGCACTAGTGTTTGAAGGAACAGCTTAAAAAGAGAATCCTAATGTGATTTCTTTATAATGGGTGTGTTCCTTTTATTATCCTAGTGTCTAAACTCTTCTCCATGGCTGGACCCCCAAATAATATTCCTGTACGTGCTAAGGGGTATCTAGAGAGTGGGATAGGTTTAATAACTACCCTAACCCTAACGCGTACCCTAACCCTAACCCCTACCCTAACCCTAACACGTACCCTAATCCTAACCCGTACCCTAAACCGAGCCCTAACCCTAACACTAACCCTAACCCTAACCCTAACCCATAAACTACGCCATACCCAAACCCCTCCCCGAACCCGTAACCTAAGCCGTACCCTAACCCTAACCCTAAGCCTCACCCTAACCCTAGGCTACCCTTGACTTCTTCTGCCTCCAATAGATTTCCTAAGCACTAGTGTTTTAAGGAACAGCTTAAAAAGAGAATCCTAATGTGATTTCTTTATAATGGGTGTGTTCCTTATCTTATCCTAGTGTCTAAACTCTTCTCCACGGCTGGACCCCCAAATGATATTCCTTTACGTGCTAACTGGTATCCAGAGAGTGGGATAGGTTTAGTAACTACCCTAACCCTAACGCGTACCCTAACCCTAACCCATACCCTAACCCTAACACGTACCCTAATCCTAACCCGTACCCTAAACCGAGCCCTAACCCTAACACTAACCCTAACACTAACCCTAACCCATACACTACGCCGTACACAAACCCCTCCCCAAACCCGTACCCTAAGTCTAACCCTAAGCCTCACCCTAACCCTAGGCTACCCTTGACTGCTTCTGCCTCCAATAGATATCCTAAGCACTAGTGTTTTAAGGAACAGCTTAAAAAGAGAATCCTAATGTGATTTCTTTATAATGGGTGTGTTCCTTATCTTATCCTAGTGTCTAAACTCTTCTCCATGGCTGGACCCCCAAATAATATTCCTTTACGTGCTAAGGGGTATCTAGAGAGTGGGATAGGTTTAATAACTACCCTAACCCTAACGCGTACCCTAACTCTAACCCCTTCCCTAACCCTAACACGTACCCTAATCCTAACCCGTACCCTAAGCCGAGCCCTAACCCTAAAACTAACCCTAACCCTAACCCTAACCCATACCCTACGCCGTACCCGAACCCCTCCCCGAACCCGTACCCTGAGCCGTACCCTAAGCCTAACCCTAAACCTAACCCTAACCCTAGGCTACCCTTGACTGCTTCTGCCTCCAATAGATTTCCTAAGCACTAGTGTTTTAAGGAACAGCTTAAAAAGAGAATCCTAATGTGATTTCTTTATAATGGGTGTGTTCCTTATCTTATCCTAGTGTCTAAACTCTTCTCCATGGCTGGACCCCCAAATAATATTCCTTTACGTGCTAAGGGGTATCTAGAGAGTGGGATAGGTTTAATAACTACCCTAACCCTAACGCGTACCCTAACCCTAACCCCTACCCTAACCCTAACACGTACCCTAATCCTAACCCGTACCCTAAACCGAGCCCTAACCCTAACACTAACCCTAACCCTAACCCTAACCCATAACCTACGCCGTACCCAAACCCCTCCCCGAACCCGTAACCTAAGCCGTACCCTAACCCTAACCCTAAGCCTCACCCTAACCCTAGGCTACCCTTGACTGCTTCTGCCTCCAATAGATTTCCTAAGCACTAGTGTTTTAAGGAACAGCTTAAAAAGAGAATACTAATGTGATTTCTTTATAATGGGTGTGTTCCTTATCTTATCCTAGTGTCTAAACTCTTCTCCACGGCTGGACCCCCAAATGATATTCCTTTACGTGCTAAGGGGTATCTAGAGAGTGGGATAGGTTTAGTAACTACCCTAACCCTAACGCGTACCGTAACCCTAACCCATACCCTAACCCTAACACGTACCCTAATCCTAACCCGTACCCTAAACCGAGCCCTAACCCTAACACTAACCCTAACCCTAACCCTAACCCATACACTATGCCGTACACAAACCCCTCCCCAAACCCGTACCCTAAGCCTAACCCTAAGCCTCACCCTAACCCTAGGCTACCCTTGACTGCTTCTGCCTCCAATAGATTTCCTAAGCACTAGTGTTTTAAGGAACAGCTTAAAAAGAGAATCCTAATGTGATTTCTTTATAATGGGTGTGTTCCTTATCTTATCCTAGTGTCTAAAATCTTCTCCACGGCTGGACCCCCAAATAATATTCCTTTACGTGCTAAGGAATATCTAGAGAGTGGGATAGGTTTAATAACTACCCTAACCCTAACGCGTACCCTAACCCTAACCCCTACCCTAAGCCTAACACGTACCCTAATCCTAACCCGTACCCTAAACCGAGCCCTAACGCTAACACTAACCCTAACCCTAACCCTAACCCATACCCTACGCCGGACCCGAACCCCTCCCCGAACCCGTAACCTAAGCCGTACCGTAACCCTAACCCTAAGCCTAACCCTAAGCCTCACCCTAACCCTAGGCTACCCTTGACTGCTTCTGCCTCCAGTAGATTTCCTAAGCACTAGTGTTTTAAGGAACGGCTTAAAGAGAGAATCCTAATGTGATTTCTTTATAAGGGGTGTGTTCCTTATCTTATCCTAGTGTCTAAACTCTTCTCCATGGCTGGACCCCCAAATAATATTCCTTTACGAGCTAAGGGGTATCTAGAGAGTGGGATAGGTTTAATAACTACCCTAACCCTAATGCATACCCTAACCCTAAACCCTACCCTAACCCTAACACGTACCCTAATCCTAACCCGTACCCTAACCCTAACACTAACCCTAACCCTAACCCTAACCCATACCCTACGCCATACCCGAACCCCTCCCCGAAACCGTACCCTAACCCGTACCCTAAGCCTAACCCTAAGCCTAACCCTAACCCTAGGCTACCCTTGACTGCTTCTGCCTCCAATAGATTTCCTAAGCACTAGTGTTTGAAGGAACAGCTTAAAAAGAGAATCCTAATGTGATTTCTTTATAATGGGTGTGTTCCTTATCTTATCCTTGTGTCTAAACTCTTCTCCATGGCTGGACCCCCAAATAATATTCCTTTACGTGCTAAGGGGTATCTAGAGAGTGGGATAGGTTTAATAACTACCCTAACCCTAACGCGTACCCTAACCCTAACCCCTACCCTAACCCTAACACGTACCCTAATCCTAAACCGTACCCTAAACCAAGCCCTAACCCTAACACTAACCCTAACCCTAACCCATAACCTACGCCGTACCCGAACCCCTCCCCGAACCCGTACCCTAACCCTAACCCTAAGCCTAACCCTAACCTTAGTCTACCCTTGACTGCTTCTGCCTCCAATAGATTTCCTAAGCACTAGTGTTTTAAGGAACAGCTTAAAAAGAGAATCCTAATGTGATTTCTTTATAATAGGTGTGTTCCTTATCTTATCCTAGCGTCTAAACTCTTCTCCATGGCTGGACCTCCAAATAATATTCCTTTACGTGCTAAGGGGTATCTAGAGCGTGGGATAGGTTTAATAACTACCCTAACCCTAACGCGTACCCTAACCCTAACCCCTACCCTAACCCTAACACTAACCCTAACCCTAACCCCTACCCTAACCCTAACACATACCCTAATCTTAACCCATACCCTAAACCGAGCCCTAACCCTAACACTAACCCTAACCCTAACCCTAACCCATACCCTACACTGTACCCGAACCCCTCCCCGAACCCGTACCCTAAGCCGTACCCTAAACCTAACCCTAAGCCTAACCCTAACCCTAGGCTACCCTTGACTGCTTCTGCCTCCAATAGATTTCCTAAGCACTAGTGTTTTAAGGAACAGCTTAAAAAGAAAATCCTAATGTGATTTCTTTATAATGGGTGTGTTCCTTATCTTATCCTTGTGTCTAAACTCTTCTCCATGGCTGGACCCCCAAATAATATTCCTTTACGTTCTAAGGGGTATCTAGAGAGTGGGATAGGTTTAATAACTACCCTAACCCTAACGCGTACCCTAAACCTAACCCCTACCCTTACCCTAACACGTAACCTAATCCTAACCCGTACCCTAAACCGAGCCCTAACCCTAACACTAACCCTAACCCTAACCGTAACCCATACCCTACGCCGTACCCGAACCCCTCCCCGAACCCATACCCTAAGCCGTACCCTAAGCCTAACCCTAATGATAACCCTAACCCTAGGCTACCCTTGACTGCTTCTGCCTCCAATAGATTTCCTAAGCACTAGTGTTTGAAGGAACAGCTTAAAACGAGAATCCTAATGTGATTTCTTTATAATGGGTGTATTCCTTATATTATCCTAGTGTCTAAACTCTTCTCCATGGCTGGACCCCCAAATAATATTACTTTACGTGCTAAGGGGTATCTAGAGAGTGGGATAGGTTTCATAACTACCCTAACCCTAACGCGTACACTAACTCTAACCCCTACCCTAACCCTAACACGTACCCTAATCCTAACCCGTACCCTAAACCGAGCCCTAACCCTAACACTAACCCTAACCCTAACCCTAACCCATACCCTACGCCGTACCTGAACCCCTCCCTGAACCTGTACCCTAAGCCGTACCCTAAGCCTAACCCTAAGCCTAACCCTAAGCCTAGGCTACCCTTTACTGCTTCTGCCTCCAATAGATTTCCTAAGCACTAGTGTTTTAAGGAACAGCTTAAAAAGAGAATCCTAATGTGATTTCTTTATAATGGGTGTGTTCCTTATCTTATCCTAGTGTCTAAACTCTTCTCCATGGCTGGACCCCCAAATAATATTCCTTTACGTGCTAAGGGGTATCTAGAGAGTGGGATAGGTTTAATAACTACCCTAACCTTAACGCGTACCCTAACCCTAACCCCTACCCTAACCCTAACACATACCCTAATCCTAACCCGTACCCTAAACCGAGCCCTAACCCTAAAACTAACCCTAACCCTAACCCCTACCCTAACCCTAACACATACCCTAATCTTAACCCATACCCTAAACCGAGCCCTAACCCTAACACTAACCCTAACCCTAACCCTAACCCATACCCTACGCCGTACCCGAACCCCTCCCTGAACCCGTACCCTGAGCCGTACCCTAACCCTAACCCTAAGCCTAACCCTAACCCTAGGCTACCCTTGACTGCTTCTGCCTCCAATAGATTTCCTAAGCACTTGTGTTTTAAGGAACAGCTTAAAAAGAGAATCCTAATGTGATTTCTTTATAATGGGTGTGTTCCTTATCTTATCCTAGTGTCTAAACTCTTCTCCATGCCTGGACCCCCAAATAATATTCCTTTACGTGCTAAGGGGTATCTAGACAGTGGGATAGGTTTAATAACTACCCTAACCCTAACACGTACCCTAACCCTAACCCCTACCCTAACCCTAACACGTACCCTAATCCTAACCCGTACCCTAAACCGAGCCCTAACCCTAACACTAACCCTAACCCTAACCCATAACCTACGCCGTACCCGAACCCCTCCCCGAACCCGTACCCTAACCCTAACCCTAAGCCTAACCCTAACCTTAGTCTACCCTTGACTGCTTCTGCCTCCAATAGATTTCCTAAGCACTAGAGTTTTAAGGAACAGCTTAAAAAGAGAATCCTAATGTGATTTGTTTATAATGGGTGTGCTCCTTATCTTATCCTAGTGTCTAAACTCTTCTCCATGGCTGGACCCCCAAATAATATTCCTTTACATGCTAAGGGGTATCTAGAGAGTGGGATAGGTTTAATAACTACCCTAAACCTAACGCGTACCCTAACCCTAACCCCTACCCTAACCCTAACACATACCCTAATCCTAACCCATACCCTAAACGGAGCCCTAACCCTAACACTAACCCTAACCCGAACCCTAACCCATACCCTACGCCGTACCCGAACCCCTCACCGAACCCGTACCCTAAGCCGTACCCTAAGCCGTACCCTAAGCCTAACCCTAAACCTAGGCTACCCTTGACTGCTTCTGCCTCCAATAGATTTCCTAAGCACTAGTGTTTTAAGGAACAGCTTAAAAAGAGAATCCTAATGTGATTTCTTTATAATGGGTGTATTCCTTATCTTATCCTAGTGTCTAAACTCTTCTCCATGGCTGGACCCCCAAATAATATTCCTTTACGTGCTAAGGGGTATCTAGAGAGTGGGATAGGTTTAATAACTACCCTAACCCTAACGCGTACCCTAACTCTAACCCCTTCCCTAACCCTAACACGTACCCTAATCCTAACCCGTACCCTAAGCCGAGCCCTAACCCTAAAACTAACCCTAACCCTAACCCTAACCCATACCCTACGCCGTACCCGAACCCCTCCCCGAACCCGTACCCTGAGCCGTACCCTAAGCCTAACCCTAAACCTAACCCTAACCCTAGGCTACCCTTGACTGCTTCTGCCTCCAATAGATTTCCTAAGCACTAGTGTTTTAAGGAACAGCTTAAAAAGAGAATCCTAATGTGATTTCTTTATAATTGGTGTGTTCCTTATCTTATCCTAGTGTCTAAACTCTTCTCCATGGCTGGACCCCCAAATAATATTCCTTTACGTGCTAAGGGGTATCTAGAGAGTGGGATAGGTTTAATAACTACCCTAACCCTAACGCGTACCCTAACCCTAACCCCTACCCTAACCCTAACACGTACCCTAATCCTAACCCGTACCCTAAACCGAGCCCTAACCCTAACACTAACCCTAACCCTAACCCTAACCCATAACCTACGCCGTACCCAAACCCCTCCCCGAACCCGTAACCTAAGCCGTACCCTAACCCTAACCCTAAGCCTCACCCTAACCCTAGGCTACCCTTGACTGCTTCTGCCTCCAATAGATTTCCTAAGCACTAGTGTTTTAAGGAACAGCTTAAAAAGAGAATACTAATATGATTTCTTTATAATGGGTGTGTTCCTTATCTTATCCTAGTGTCTAAACTCTTCTCCACGGCTGGACCCCCAAATGATATTCCTTTACGTGCTAAGGGGTATCTAGAGAGTGGGATAGGTTTAGTAACTACCCTAACCCTAACGCGTACCGTAACCCTAACCCATACCCTAACCCTAACACGTATCCTAATCCTAACCCGTACCCTAAACCGAGCCCTAACCCTAACACTAACCCTAACCCTAACCCTAACCCATACACTATGCCGTACACAAACCCCTCCCCAAACCCGTACCCTAAGCCTAACCCTAAGCCTCACCCTAACCCTAGGCTACCCTTGACTGCTTCTGCCTCCAATAGATTTCCTAAGCACTAGTGTTTTAAGGAACAGCTTAAAAAGAGAATCCTAATGTGATTTCTTTATAATGGGTGTGTTCCTTATCTTATCCTAGTGTCTAAAATCTTCTCCACGGCTGGACCCCCAAATAATATTCCTTTACGTGCTAAGGAATATCTAGAGAGTGGGATAGGTTTAATAACTACCCTAACCCTAACGCGTACCCTAACCCTAACCCCTACCCTAAGCCTAACACGTACCCTAATCCTAACCCGTACCCTAAACCGAGCCCTAACGCTAACACTAACCCTAACCCTAACCCTAACCCATACCCTACGCCGGACCCGAACCCCTCCCCGAACCCGTAACCTAAGCCGTACCGTAACCCTAACCCTAAGCCTAACCCTAAGCCTCACCCTAACCCTAGGCTACCCTTGACTGCTTCTGCCTCCAGTAGATTTCCTAAGCACTAGTGTTTTAAGGAACGGCTTAAAGAGAGAATCCTAATGTGATTTCTTTATAAGGGGTGTGTTCCTTATCTTATCCTAGTGTCTAAACTCTTCTCCATGGCTGGACCCCCAAATAATATTCCTTTACGAGCTAAGGGGTATCTAGAGAGTGGGATAGGTTTAATAACTACCCTAACCCTAATGCATACCCTAACCCTAAACCCTACCCTAACCCTAACACGTACCCTAATCCTAACCCGTACCCTAACCCTAACACTAACCCTAACCCTAACCCTAACCCATACCCTACGCCATACCCGAACCCCTCCCCGAAACCGTACCCTAACCCGTACCCTAAGCCTAACCCTAAGCCTAACCCTAACCCTAGGCTACCCTTGACTGCTTCTGCCTCCAATAGATTTCCTAAGCACTAGTGTTTGAAGGAACAGCTTAAAAAGAGAATCCTAATGTGATTTCTTTATAATGGGTGTGTTCCTTATCTTATCCTAGTGTCTAAAATCTTCTCCATGGCTGGACCCCCAAATAATATTCCTTTACGTGCTAAGGGGTATCTAGAGAGTGGGATAGGTTTAATAACTACCCTAACCCTAACGCGTACCCTAACCCTAACCCCTACCCTAACCCTAACACGTACCCTAATCCTAAACCGTACCCTAAACCAAGCCCTAACCCTAACACTAACCCTAACCCTAACCCATAACCTACGCCGTACCCGAACCCCTCCCCGAACCCGTACCCTAACCCTAACCCTAAGCCTAACCCTAACCTTAGTCTACCCTTGACTGCTTCTGCCTCCAATAGATTTCCTAAGCACTAGTGTTTTAAGGAACAGCTTAAAAAGAGAATCCTAATGTGATTTCTTTATAATAGGTGTGTTCCTTATCTTATCCTAGCGTCTAAACTCTTCTCCATGGCTGGACCTCCAAATAATATTCCTTTACGTGCTAAGGGGTATCTAGAGCGTGGGATAGGTTTAATAACTACCCTAACCCTAACGCGTACCCTAACCCTAACCCCTACCCTAACCCTAACACTAACCCTAACCCTAACCCCTACCCTAACCCTAACACATACCCTAATCTTAACCCATACCCTAAACCGAGCCCTAACCCTAACACTAACCCTAACCCTAACCCTAACCCATACCCTACACTGTACCCGAACCCCTCCCCGAACCCGTACCCTAAGCCGTACCCTAAACCTAACCCTAAGCCTAACCCTAACCCTAGGCTACCCTTGACTGCTTCTGCCTCCAATAGATTTCCTAAGCACTAGTGTTTTAAGGAACAGCTTAAAAAGAAAATCCTAATGTGATTTCTTTATAATGGGTGTGTTCCTTATCTTATCCTTGTGTCTAAACTCTTCTCCATGGCTGGACCCCCAAATAATATTCCTTTACGTTCTAAGGGGTATCTAGAGAGTGGGATAGGTTTAATAACTACCCTAACCCTAACGCGTACCCTAAACCTAACCCCTACCCTAACCCTAACACGTAACCTAATCCTAACCCGTACCCTAAACCGAGCCCTAACCCTAACACTAACCCTAACCCTAACCGTAACCCATACCCTACGCCGTACCCGAACCCCTCCCCGAACCCATACCCTAAGCCGTACCCTAAGCCTAACCCTAATGATAACCCTAACCCTAGGCTACCCTTGACTGCTTCTGCCTCCAATAGATTTCCTAAGCACTAGTGTTTGAAGGAACAGCTTAAAACGAGAATCCTAATGTGATTTCTTTATAATGGGTGTATTCCTTATATTATCCTAGTGTCTAAACTCTTCTCCATGGCTGGACCCCCAAATAATATTACTTTACGTGCTAAGGGGTATCTAGAGAGTGGGATAGGTTTCATAACTACCCTAACCCTAACGCGTACACTAACTCTAACCCCTACCCTAACCCTAACACGTACCCTAATCCTAACCCGTACCCTAAACCGAGCCCTAACCCTAACACTAACCCTAACCCTAACCCTAACCCATACCCTACGCCGTACCTGAACCCCTCCCTGAACCCGTACCCTAAGCCGTACCCTAAGCCTAACCCTAAGCCTAACCCTAAGCCTAGGCTACCCTTTACTGCTTCTGCCTCCAATAGATTTCCTAAGCACTAGTGTTTTAAGGAACAGCTTAAAAAGAGAATCCTAATGTGATTTCTTTATAATGGGTGTGTTCCTTATCTTATCCTAGTGTCTAAACTCTTCTCCATGGCTGGACCCCCAAATAATATTCCTTTACGTGCTAAGGGGTATCTAGAGAGTGGGATAGGTTTAATAACTACCCTAACCTTAACGCGTACCCTAACCCTAACCCCTACCCTAACCCTAACACATACCCTAATCCTAACCCGTACCCTAAACCGAGCCCTAACCCTAAAACTAACCCTAACCCTAACCCCTACCCTAACCCTAACACATACCCTAATCTTAACCCATACCCTAAACCGAGCCCTAACCCTAACACTAACCCTAACCCTAACCCTAACCCATACCCTACGCCGTACCCGAACCCCTCCCCGAACCCGTACCCTGAGCCGTACCCTAACCCTAACCCTAAGCCTAACCCTAACCCTAGGCTACCCTTGACTGCTTCTGCCTCCAATAGATTTCCTAAGCACTTGTGTTTTAAGGAACAGCTTAAAAAGAGAATCCTAATGTGATTTCTTTATAATGGGTGTGTTCCTTATCTTATCCTAGTGTCTAAACTCTTCTCCATGCCTGGACCCCCAAATAATATTCCTTTACGTGCTAAGGGGTATCTAGAGAGTGGGATAGGTTTAATAACTACCCTAACCCTAACACGTACCCTAACCCTAACCCCTACCCTAACCCTAACACGTACCCTAATCCTAACCCGTACCCTAAACCGAGCCCTAACCCTAACACTAACCCTAACCCTAACCCTAACCCATAAACTACGCCATACCCAAACCCCTCCCCGAACCCGTAACCTAAGCCGTACCCTAACCCTAACCCTAAGCCTCACCCTAACCCTAGGCTACCCTTGACTTCTTCTGCCTCCAATAGATTTCCTAAGCACTAGTGTTTTAAGGAACAGCTTAAAAAGAGAATCCTAATGTGATTTCTTTATAATGGGTGTGTTCCTTATCTTATCCTAGTGTCTAAACTCTTCTCCATGGCTGGACCCCCAAATGATATTCCTTTACGTGCTAAGGGGTATCCAGAGAGTGGGATAGGTTTAGTAACTACCCTAACCCTAACGCGTACCCTAACCCTAACCCATACCCTAACCCTAACACGTACCCTAATCCTAACCCGTACCCTAAACCGAGCCCTAACCCTAACACTAACCCTAACCCTAACCCTAACCCATACACTACGCCGTACACAAACCCCTCCCCAAACCCGTACCCTAAGTCTAACCCTAAGCCTCACCCTAACCCTAGGCTACCCTTGACTGCTTCTGCCTCCAATAGATTTCCTAAGCACTAGTGTTTTATGGAACAGCTTAAAAAGAGAATCCTAATGTGATTTCTTTATAATGGGTGTGTTCCTTATCTTATCCTAGTGTCTAAAATCTTCTCCACGGCTGGACCCCCAAATAATATTCCTTTACGTGCTAAGGCGAATCTAGAGAGTGGGATAGGTTTAATAACTACCCTAACCCTAACGCGTACCCTAACCCTAACCCCTACCCTAACCCTAACACGTACCCTAATCCTAACCCGTACCCTAAACCGAGCCCTAACCCTAACACTAAACCTAACCCTAACCATAACCCATACCCTACGCCGTACCCGAACCCCTCCCCGAACCCGTAACCTAAGCCGTACCGTAACCCTAACCCTAAGCCTAACCCTAACCCTAGGCTACCCTTGACTGCTTCTGCCTCCAATAGATTTCCTAAGCACTAGTGTTTTAAGGAACGGCTTAAAGAGAGAATCCTAATGTGATTTCTTTATAAGGGGTGTGTTCCTTATCTTATCCTAGTGTCTAAACTCTTCTCCATGGCTGGACCCCAAATAATATTCCTTTACGTGCTAAGGCGTATCTACAGAGTGGGATAGGTTTAATAACTACCCTAACCCTAATGCGTACCCTAACCCTAAACCCTACCCTAACCCTAACACGTACCCTAATCCTAACCCGTACCCTAAACCGAGCCCTAACCCTAACACTAACCCTAACCCTAACCCTAACCCATACCCTACGCCGTACCCGAAGCCCTCCCCGAACCCGTACCCTAAGCCGTACCCTAACCGTAACCCTAAGCCTAACCCTAACCCTAGGCTACCCTTGACTGCTTCTGCCTCCAATAGATTTCCTAAGCACTAGAGTTTTAAGGAACAGCTTAAAAAGAGAATCCTAATGTGATTTCTTTATAATGGGTGTGTTCCTTATCTTATCCTAGTGTCTAAACTCTTCTCCATGGCTGGACCCCCAAATAATATTCCTTTACGTGCTAAGGGGTATCTAGAGAGTGGGATAGGTTTAATAACTACCGTAAACCTAACGCGTACCCTAACCCTAACCCCTACCCTAACCCTAACACGTACCCTAATCCTAACCCATACCCTAAACCGAGCCCTAACCCTAACACTAACCCTAACCCGAACCCTAACCCATACCCTACGCCGTACCCGAACCCCTCACTGAACCCGTACCCTAAGCCGTACCCTAAGCCGTACCCTAAGCCTAACCCTAAACCTAGGCTACCCTTGACTGCTTCTGCCTCCAATAGATTTCCTAAGCACTAGTGTTTTAAGGAACAGCTTAAAAAGAGAATCCTAATGTGATTTCTTTATAATGGGTGTGTTC
The DNA here is from genome assembly GCF_028023285.1 of Balaenoptera ricei. NCBI lineage: Eukaryota > Metazoa > Chordata > Mammalia > Artiodactyla > Balaenopteridae > Balaenoptera > Balaenoptera ricei. The sequence continues at coordinate 110,852 of NW_026777637.1, forward strand.
CTTATCTTATCCTAGTGTCTAAACTCTTCTCCATGGCTGGACCCCCAAATAATATTCCTTTACGTGCTAAGGGGTATCTAGAGAGTGGGATAGGTTTAATAACTACCCTAACCCTAACGCGTACCCTAACTCTAACCCCTTCCCTAACCCTAACACGTACCCTAATCCTAACCCGTACCCTAAGCCGAGCCCTAACCCTAAAACTAACCCTAACCCTAACCCTAACCCATACCCTACGCCGTACCCGAACCCCTCCCCGAACCCGTACCCTGAGCCGTACCCTAAGCCTAACCCTAAACCTAACCCTAACCCTAGGCTACCCTTGACTGCTTCTGCCTCCAATAGATTTCCTAAGCACTAGTGTTTTAAGGAACAGCTTAAAAAGAGAATCCTAATGTGATTTCTTTATAATGGGTGTGTTCCTTTTCTTATCCTTGTGTCTAAACTCTTCTCCATGGCTGGACCCCCAAATAATATTCCTTTACGTGCTAAGGGGTATCTAGAGAGTGCGATAGGTTTAATAACTACCCTAACCCTAACGCGTACCCTAACCCTAACCCCTACCCTAACCCTAACACGTACCCTAATCCTAACCCGTACCCTAAACCGAGCCCTAACCCTAACACTAACCCTAACCCTAACCCTAACCCATAACCTACGCCGTACCCAAACCCCTCCCCGAACCCGTAACCTAAGCCGTACCCTAACCCTAACCCTAAGCCTCACCCTAACCCTAGGCTACCCTTGACTGCTTCTGCCTCCAATAGATTTCCTAAGCACTAGTGTTTTAAGGAACAGCTTAAAAAGAGAATACTAATATGATTTCTTTATAATGGGTGTGTTCCTTATCTTATCCTAGTGTCTAAACTCTTCTCCACGGCTGGACCCCCAAATGATATTCCTTTACGTGCTAAGGGGTATCTAGAGAGTGGGATAGGTTTAGTAACTACCCTAACCCTAACGCGTACCGTAACCCTAACCCATACCCTAACCCTAACACGTACCCTAATCCTAACCCGTACCCTAAACCGAGCCCTAACCCTAACACTAACCCTAACCCTAACCCTAACCCATACACTATGCCGTACACAAACCCCTCCCCAAACCCGTACCCTAAGCCTAACCCTAAGCCTCACCCTAACCCTAGGCTACCCTTGACTGCTTCTGCCTCCAATAGATTTCCTAAGCACTAGTGTTTTAAGGAACAGCTTAAAAAGAGAATCCTAATGTGATTTCTTTATAATGGGTGTGTTCCTTATCTTATCCTAGTGTCTAAAATCTTCTCCACGGCTGGACCCCCAAATAATATTCCTTTACGTGCTAAGGAATATCTAGAGAGTGGGATAGGTTTAATAACTACCCTAACCCTAACGCGTACCCTAACCCTAACCCCTACCCTAAGCCTAACACGTACCCTAATCCTAACCCGTACCCTAAACCGAGCCCTAACGCTAACACTAACCCTAACCCTAACCCTAACCCATACCCTACGCCGGACCCGAACCCCTCCCCGAACCCGTAACCTAAGCCGTACCGTAACCCTAACCCTAAGCCTAACCCTAAGCCTCACCCTAACCCTAGGCTACCCTTGACTGCTTCTGCCTCCAGTAGATTTCCTAAGCACTAGTGTTTTAAGGAACGGCTTAAAGAGAGAATCCTAATGTGATTTCTTTATAAGGGGTGTGTTCCTTATCTTATCCTAGTGTCTAAACTCTTCTCCATGGCTGGACCCCCAAATAATATTCCTTTACGAGCTAAGGGGTATCTAGAGAGTGGGATAGGTTTAATAACTACCCTAACCCTAATGCATACCCTAACCCTAAACCCTACCCTAACCCTAACACGTACCCTAATCCTAACCCGTACCCTAACCCTAACACTAACCCTAACCCTAACCCTAACCCATACCCTACGCCATACCCGAACCCCTCCCCGAAACCGTACCCTAACCCGTACCCTAAGCCTAACCCTAAGCCTAACCCTAACCCTAGGCTACCCTTGACTGCTTCTGCCTCCAATAGATTTCCTAAGCACTAGTGTTTGAAGGAACAGCTTAAAAAGAGAATCCTAATGTGATTTCTTTATAATGGGTGTGTTCCTTATCTTATCCTAGTGTCTAAAATCTTCTCCATGGCTGGACCCCCAAATAATATTCCTTTACGTGCTAAGGGGTATCTAGAGAGTGGGATAGGTTTAATAACTACCCTAACCCTAACGCGTACCCTAACCCTAACCCCTACCCTAACCCTAACACGTACCCTAATCCTAAACCGTACCCTAAACCAAGCCCTAACCCTAACACTAACCCTAACCCTAACCCATAACCTACGCCGTACCCGAACCCCTCCCCGAACCCGTACCCTAACCCTAACCCTAAGCCTAACCCTAACCTTAGTCTACCCTTGACTGCTTCTGCCTCCAATAGATTTCCTAAGCACTAGTGTTTTAAGGAACAGCTTAAAAAGAGAATCCTAATGTGATTTCTTTATAATAGGTGTGTTCCTTATCTTATCCTAGCGTCTAAACTCTTCTCCATGGCTGGACCTCCAAATAATATTCCTTTACGTGCTAAGGGGTATCTAGAGCGTGGGATAGGTTTAATAACTACCCTAACCCTAACGCGTACCCTAACCCTAACCCCTACCCTAACCCTAACACTAACCCTAACCCTAACCCCTACCCTAACCCTAACACATACCCTAATCTTAACCCATACCCTAAACCGAGCCCTAACCCTAACACTAACCCTAACCCTAACCCTAACCCATACCCTACACTGTACCCGAACCCCTCCCCGAACCCGTACCCTAAGCCGTACCCTAAACCTAACCCTAAGCCTAACCCTTACCCTAGGCTACCCTTGACTGCTTCTGCCTCCAATAGATTTCCTAAGCACTAGTGTTTTAAGGAACAGCTTAAAAAGAAAATCCTAATGTGATTTCTTTATAATGGGTGTGTTCCTTATCTTATCCTTGTGTCTAAACTCTTCTCCATGGCTGGACCCCCAAATAATATTCCTTTACGTTCTAAGGGGTATCTAGAGAGTGGGATAGGTTTAATAACTACCCTAACCCTAACGCGTACCCTAAACCTAACCCCTACCCTAACCCTAACACGTAACCTAATCCTAACCCGTACCCTAAACCGAGCCCTAACCCTAACACTAACCCTAACCCTAACCGTAACCCATACCCTACGCCGTACCCGAACCCCTCCCCGAACCCATACCCTAAGCCGTACCCTAAGCCTAACCCTAATGATAACCCTAACCCTAGGCTACCCTTGACTGCTTCTGCCTCCAATAGATTTCCTAAGCACTAGTGTTTGAAGGAACAGCTTAAAACGAGAATCCTAATGTGATTTCTTTATAATGGGTGTATTCCTTATATTATCCTAGTGTCTAAACTCTTCTCCATGGCTGGACCCCCAAATGATATTACTTTACGTGCTAAGGGGTATCCAGAGAGTGGGATAGGTTTAGTAACTACCCTAACCCTAACGCGTACCCTAACCCTAACCCCTACCCTAACCCTAACACATACCCTAATCCTAACCCGTACCCTAAACCGAGCCCTAACCCTAAAACTAACCCTAACCCTAACCCCTACCCTAACCCTAACACATACCCTAATCTTAACCCATACCCTAAACCGAGCCCTAACCCTAACACTAACCCTAACCCTAACCCTAACCCATACCCTACGCCGTACCCGAACCCCTCCCCGAACCCGTACCCTGAGCCGTACCCTAACCCTAACCCTAAGCCTAACCCTAACCCTAGGCTACCCTTGACTGCTTCTGCCTCCAATAGATTTCCTAAGCACTTGTGTTTTAAGGAACAGCTTAAAAAGAGAATCCTAATGTGATTTCTTTATAATGGGTGTGTTCCTTATCTTATCCTAGTGTCTAAACTCTTCTCCATGCCTGGACCCCCAAATAATATTCCTTTACGTGCTAAGGGGTATCTAGAGAGTGGGATAGGTTTAATAACTACCCTAACCCTAACACGTACCCTAACCCTAACCCCTACCCTAACCCTAACACGTACCCTAATCCTAACCCGTACCCTAAACCGAGCCCTAACCCTAACACTAACCCTAACCCTAACCCTAACCCATAAACTACGCCATACCCAAACCCCTCCCCGAACCCGTAACCTAAGCCGTACCCTAACCCTAACCCTAAGCCTCACCCTAACCCTAGGCTACCCTTGACTTCTTCTGCCTCCAATAGATTTCCTAAGCACTAGTGTTTTAAGGAACAGCTTAAAAAGAGAATCCTAATGTGATTTCTTTATAATGGGTGTGTTCCTTATCTTATCCTAGTGTCTAAACTCTTCTCCATGGCTGGACCCCCAAATGATATTCCTTTACGTGCTAAGGGGTATCCAGAGAGTGGGATAGGTTTAGTAACTACCCTAACCCTAACGCGTACCCTAACCCTAACCCATACCCTAACCCTAACACGTACCCTAATCCTAACCCGTACCCTAAACCGAGCCCTAACCCTAACACTAACCCTAACCCTAACCCTAACCCATACACTACGCCGTACACAAACCCCTCCCCAAACCCGTACCCTAAGTCTAACCCTAAGCCTCACCCTAACCCTAGGCTACCCTTGACTGCTTCTGCCTCCAATAGATTTCCTAAGCACTAGTGTTTTATGGAACAGCTTAAAAAGAGAATCCTAATGTGATTTCTTTATAATGGGTGTGTTCCTTATCTTATCCTAGTGTCTAAAATCTTCTCCACGGCTGGACCCCCAAATAATATTCCTTTACGTGCTAAGGCGAATCTAGAGAGTGGGATAGGTTTAATAACTACCCTAACCCTAACGCGTACCCTAACCCTAACCCCTACCCTAACCCTAACACGTACCCTAATCCTAACCCGTACCCTAAACCGAGCCCTAACCCTAACACTAAACCTAACCCTAACCATAACCCATACCCTACGCCGTACCCGAACCCCTCCCCGAACCCGTAACCTAAGCCGTACCGTAACCCTAACCCTAAGCCTAACCCTAACCCTAGGCTACCCTTGACTGCTTCTGCCTCCAATAGATTTCCTAAGCACTAGTGTTTTAAGGAACGGCTTAAAGAGAGAATCCTAATGTGATTTCTTTATAAGGGGTGTGTTCCTTATCTTATCCTAGTGTCTAAACTCTTCTCCATGGCTGGACCCCAAATAATATTCCTTTACGTGCTAAGGCGTATCTACAGAGTGGGATAGGTTTAATAACTACCCTAACCCTAATGCGTACCCTAACCCTAAACCCTACCCTAACCCTAACACGTACCCTAATCCTAACCCGTACCCTAAACCGAGCCCTAACCCTAACACTAACCCTAACCCTAACCCTAACCCATACCCTACGCCGTACCCGAAGCCCTCCCCGAACCCGTACCCTAAGCCGTACCCTAACCGTAACCCTAAGCCTAACCCTAACCCTAGGCTACCCTTGACTGCTTCTGCCTCCAATAGATTTCCTAAGCACTAGAGTTTTAAGGAACAGCTTAAAAAGAGAATCCTAATGTGATTTCTTTATAATGGGTGTGTTCCTTATCTTATCCTAGTGTCTAAACTCTTCTCCATGGCTGGACCCCCAAATAATATTCCTTTACGTGCTAAGGGGTATCTAGAGAGTGGGATAGGTTTAATAACTACCGTAAACCTAACGCGTACCCTAACCCTAACCCCTACCCTAACCCTAACACGTACCCTAATCCTAACCCATACCCTAAACCGAGCCCTAACCCTAACACTAACCCTAACCCGAACCCTAACCCATACCCTACGCCGTACCCGAACCCCTCACTGAACCCGTACCCTAAGCCGTACCCTAAGCCGTACCCTAAGCCTAACCCTAAACCTAGGCTACCCTTGACTGCTTCTGCCTCCAATAGATTTCCTAAGCACTAGTGTTTTAAGGAACAGCTTAAAAAGAGAATCCTAATGTGATTTCTTTATAATGGGTGTGTTCCTTATCTTATCCTAGTGTCTAAACTCTTCTCCATGGCTGGACCCCCAAATAATATTCCTTTACGTGCTAAGGGGTATCTAGAGAGTGGGATAGGTTTAATAACTACCCTAACCCTAACGCGTACCCTAACTCTAACCCCTTCCCTAACCCTAACACGTACCCTAATCCTAACCCGTACCCTAAGCCGAGCCCTAACCCTAAAACTAACCCTAACCCTAACCCTAACCCATACCCTACGCCGTACCCGAACCCCTCCCCGAACCCGTACCCTGAGCCGTACCCTAAGCCTAACCCTAAACCTAACCCTAACCCTAGGCTACCCTTGACTGCTTCTGCCTCCAATAGATTTCCTAAGCACTAGTGTTTTAAGGAACAGCTTAAAAAGAGAATCCTAATGTGATTTCTTTATAATGGGTGTGTTCCTTTTCTTATCCTTGTGTCTAAACTCTTCTCCATGGCTGGACCCCCAAATAATATTCCTTTACGTGCTAAGGGGTATCTAGAGAGTGCGATAGGTTTAATAACTACCCTAACCCTAACGCGTACCCTAACCCTAACCCCTACCCTAACCCTAACACGTACCCTAATCCTAACCCGTACCCTAAACCGAGCCCTAACCCTAACACTAACCCTAACCCTAACCCTAACCCATAACCTACGCCGTACCCAAACCCCTCCCCGAACCCGTAACCTAAGCCGTACCCTAACCCTAACCCTAAGCCTCACCCTAACCCTAGGCTACCCTTGACTGCTTCTGCCTCCAATAGATTTCCTAAGCACTAGTGTTTTAAGGAACAGCTTAAAAAGAGAATACTAATATGATTTCTTTATAATGGGTGTGTTCCTTATCTTATCCTAGTGTCTAAACTCTTCTCCACGGCTGGACCCCCAAATGATATTCCTTTACGTGCTAAGGGGTATCTAGAGAGTGGGATAGGTTTAGTAACTACCCTAACCCTAACGCGTACCGTAACCCTAACCCATACCCTAACCCTAACACGTACCCTAATCCTAACCCGTACCCTAAACCGAGCCCTAACCCTAACACTAACCCTAACCCTAACCCTAACCCATACACTATGCCGTACACAAACCCCTCCCCAAACCCGTACCCTAAGCCTAACCCTAAGCCTCACCCTAACCCTAGGCTACCCTTGACTGCTTCTGCCTCCAATAGATTTCCTAAGCACTAGTGTTTTAAGGAACAGCTTAAAAAGAGAATCCTAATGTGATTTCTTTATAATGGGTGTGTTCCTTATCTTATCCTAGTGTCTAAAATCTTCTCCACGGCTGGACCCCCAAATAATATTCCTTTACGTGCTAAGGAATATCTAGAGAGTGGGATAGGTTTAATAACTACCCTAACCCTAACGCGTACCCTAACCCTAACCCCTACCCTAAGCCTAACACGTACCCTAATCCTAACCCGTACCCTAAACCGAGCCCTAACGCTAACACTAACCCTAACCCTAACCCTAACCCATACCCTACGCCGGACCCGAACCCCTCCCCGAACCCGTAACCTAAGCCGTACCGTAACCCTAACCCTAAGCCTAACCCTAAGCCTCACCCTAACCCTAGGCTACCCTTGACTGCTTCTGCCTCCAGTAGATTTCCTAAGCACTAGTGTTTTAAGGAACGGCTTAAAGAGAGAATCCTAATGTGATTTCTTTATAAGGGGTGTGTTCCTTATCTTATCCTAGTGTCTAAACTCTTCTCCATGGCTGGACCCCCAAATAATATTCCTTTACGAGCTAAGGGGTATCTAGAGAGTGGGATAGGTTTAATAACTACCCTAACCCTAATGCATACCCTAACCCTAAACCCTACCCTAACCCTAACACGTACCCTAATCCTAACCCGTACCCTAACCCTAACACTAACCCTAACCCTAACCCTAACCCATACCCTACGCCATACCCGAACCCCTCCCCGAAACCGTACCCTAACCCGTACCCTAAGCCTAACCCTAAGCCTAACCCTAACCCTAGGCTACCCTTGACTGCTTCTGCCTCCAATAGATTTCCTAAGCACTAGTGTTTGAAGGAACAGCTTAAAAAGAGAATCCTAATGTGATTTCTTTATAATGGGTGTGTTCCTTATCTTATCCTAGTGTCTAAAATCTTCTCCATGGCTGGACCCCCAAATAATATTCCTTTACGTGCTAAGGGGTATCTAGAGAGTGGGATAGGTTTAATAACTACCCTAACCCTAACGCGTACCCTAACCCTAACCCCTACCCTAACCCTAACACGTACCCTAATCCTAAACCGTACCCTAAACCAAGCCCTAACCCTAACACTAACCCTAACCCTAACCCATAACCTACGCCGTACCCGAACCCCTCCCCGAACCCGTACCCTAACCCTAACCCTAAGCCTAACCCTAACCTTAGTCTACCCTTGACTGCTTCTGCCTCCAATAGATTTCCTAAGCACTAGTGTTTTAAGGAACAGCTTAAAAAGAGAATCCTAATGTGATTTCTTTATAATAGGTGTGTTCCTTATCTTATCCTAGCGTCTAAACTCTTCTCCATGGCTGGACCTCCAAATAATATTCCTTTACGTGCTAAGGGGTATCTAGAGCGTGGGATAGGTTTAATAACTACCCTAACCCTAACGCGTACCCTAACCCTAACCCCTACCCTAACCCTAACACTAACCCTAACCCTAACCCCTACCCTAACCCTAACACATACCCTAATCTTAACCCATACCCTAAACCGAGCCCTAACCCTAACACTAACCCTAACCCTAACCCTAACCCATACCCTACACTGTACCCGAACCCCTCCCCGAACCCGTACCCTAAGCCGTACCCTAAACCTAACCCTAAGCCTAACCCTTACCCTAGGCTACCCTTGACTGCTTCTGCCTCCAATAGATTTCCTAAGCACTAGTGTTTTAAGGAACAGCTTAAAAAGAAAATCCTAATGTGATTTCTTTATAATGGGTGTGTTCCTTATCTTATCCTTGTGTCTAAACTCTTCTCCATGGCTGGACCCCCAAATAATATTCCTTTACGTTCTAAGGGGTATCTAGAGAGTGGGATAGGTTTAATAACTACCCTAACCCTAACGCGTACCCTAAACCTAACCCCTACCCTAACCCTAACACGTAACCTAATCCTAACCCGTACCCTAAACCGAGCCCTAACCCTAACACTAACCCTAACCCTAACCGTAACCCATACCCTACGCCGTACCCGAACCCCTCCCCGAACCCATACCCTAAGCCGTACCCTAAGCCTAACCCTAATGATAACCCTAACCCTAGGCTACCCTTGACTGCTTCTGCCTCCAATAGATTTCCTAAGCACTAGTGTTTGAAGGAACAGCTTAAAACGAGAATCCTAATGTGATTTCTTTATAATGGGTGTATTCCTTATATTATCCTAGTGTCTAAACTCTTCTCCATGGCTGGACCCCCAAATAATATTACTTTACGTGCTAAGGGGTATCTAGAGAGTGGGATAGGTTTCATAACTACCCTAACCCTAACGCGTACACTAACTCTAACCCCTACCCTAACCCTAACACGTACCCTAATCCTAACCCGTACCCTAAACCGAGCCCTAACCCTAACACTAACCCTAACCCTAACCCTAACCCATACCCTACGCCGTACCTGAACCCCTCCCTGAACCCGTACCCTAAGCCGTACCCTAAGCCTAACCCTAAGCCTAACCCTAAGCCTAGGCTACCCTTTACTGCTTCTGCCTCCAATAGATTTCCTAAGCACTAGTGTTTTAAGGAACAGCTTAAAAAGAGAATCCTAATGTGATTTCTTTATAATGGGTGTGTTCCTTATCTTATCCTAGTGTCTAAACTCTTCTCCATGGCTGGACCCCCAAATAATATTCCTTTACGTGCTAAGGGGTATCTAGAGAGTGGGATAGGTTTAATAACTACCCTAACCTTAACGCGTACCCTAACCCTAACCCCTACCCTAACCCTAACACATACCCTAATCCTAACCCGTACCCTAAACCGAGCCCTAACCCTAAAACTAACCCTAACCCTAACCCCTACCCTAACCCTAACACATACCCTAATCTTAACCCATACCCTAAACCGAGCCCTAACCCTAACACTAACCCTAACCCTAACCCTAACCCATACCCTACGCCGTACCCGAACCCCTCCCCGAACCCGTACCCTGAGCCGTACCCTAACCCTAACCCTAAGCCTAACCCTAACCCTAGGCTACCCTTGACTGCTTCTGCCTCCAATAGATTTCCTAAGCACTTGTGTTTTAAGGAACAGCTTAAAAAGAGAATCCTAATGTGATTTCTTTATAATGGGTGTGTTCCTTATCTTATCCTAGTGTCTAAACTCTTCTCCATGCCTGGACCCCCAAATAATATTCCTTTACGTGCTAAGGGGTATCTAGAGAGTGGGATAGGTTTAATAACTACCCTAACCCTAACGCGTACCCTAACCCTAACCCCTACCCTAACCCTAACACGTACCCTAATCCTAACCCGTACCCTAAACCGAGCCCTAACCCTAACACTAACCCTAACCCTAACCCTAACCCATAAACTACGCCATACGCAAACCCCTCCCCGAACCCGTAACCTAAGCCGTACCCTAACCCTAACCCTAAGCCTCACCCTAACCCTAGGCTACCCTTGACTTCTTCTGCCTCCAATAGATTTCCTAAGCACTAGTGTTTTAAGGAACAGCTTAAAAAGAGAATCCTAATGTGATTTCTTTATAATGGGTGTGTTCCTTATCTTATCCTAGTGTCTAAACTCTTCTCCATGGCTGGACCCCCAAATGATATTCCTTTACGTGCTAAGGGGTATCCAGAGAGTGGGATAGGTTTAGTAACTACCCTAACCCTAACGCGTACCCTAACCCTAACCCATACCCTAACCCTAACACGTACCCTAATCCTAACCCGTACCCTAAACCGAGCCCTAACCCTAACACTAACCCTAACCCTAACCCTAACCCATACACTACGCCGTACACAAACCCCTCCCCAAACCCGTACCCTAAGTCTAACCCTAAGCCTCACCCTAACCCTAGGCTACCCTTGACTGCTTCTGCCTCCAATAGATTTCCTAAGCACTAGTGTTTTATGGAACAGCTTAAAAAGAGAATCCTAATGTGATTTCTTTATAATGGGTGTGTTCCTTATCTTATCCTAGTGTCTAAAATCTTCTCCACGGCTGGACCCCCAAATAATATTCCTTTACGTGCTAAGGCGAATCTAGAGAGTGGGATAGGTTTAATAACTACCCTAACCCTAACGCGTACCCTAACCCTAACCCCTACCCTAACCCTAACACGTACCCTAATCCTAACCCGTACCCTAAACCGAGCCCTAACCCTAACACTAAACCTAACCCTAACCATAACCCATACCCTACGCCGTACCCGAACCCCTCCCCGAACCCGTAACCTAAGCCGTACCGTAACCCTAACCCTAAGCCTAACCCTAACCCTAGGCTACCCTTGACTGCTTCTGCCTCCAATAGATTTCCTAAGCACTAGTGTTTTAAGGAACGGCTTAAAGAGAGAATCCTAATGTGATTTCTTTATAAGGGGTGTGTTCCTTATCTTATCCTAGTGTCTAAACTCTTCTCCATGGCTGGACCCCAAATAATATTCCTTTACGTGCTAAGGCGTATCTACAGAGTGGGATAGGTTTAATAACTACCCTAACCCTAATGCGTACCCTAACCCTAAACCCTACCCTAACCCTAACACGTACCCTAATCCTAACCCGTACCCTAAACCGAGCCCTAACCCTAACACTAACCCTAACCCTAACCCTAACCCATACCCTACGCCGTACCCGAAGCCCTCCCCGAACCCGTACCCTAAGCCGTACCCTAACCGTAACCCTAAGCCTAACCCTAACCCTAGGCTACCCTTGACTGCTTCTGCCTCCAATAGATTTCCTAAGCACTAGAGTTTTAAGGAACAGCTTAAAAAGAGAATCCTAATGTGATTTCTTTATAATGGGTGTGTTCCTTATCTTATCCTAGTGTCTAAACTCTTCTCCATGGCTGGACCCCCAAATAATATTCCTTTACGTGCTAAGGGGTATCTAGAGAGTGGGATAGGTTTAATAACTACCGTAAACCTAACGCGTACCCTAACCCTAACCCCTACCCTAACCCTAACACGTACCCTAATCCTAACCCATACCCTAAACCGAGCCCTAACCCTAACACTAACCCTAACCCGAACCCTAACCCATACCCTACGCCGTACCCGAACCCCTCACCGAACCCGTACCCTAAGCCGTACCCTAAGCCGTACCCTAAGCCTAACCCTAAACCTAGGCTACCCTTGACTGCTTCTGCCTCCAATAGATTTCCTAAGCACTAGTGTTTTAAGGAACAGCTTAAAAAGAGAATCCTAATGTGATTTCTTTATAATGGGTGTGTTCCTTATCTTATCCTAGTGTCTAAACTCTTCTCCATGGCTGGACCCCCAAATAATATTCCTTTACGTGCTAAGGGGTATCTAGAGAGTGGGATAGGTTTAATAACTACCCTAACCCTAACGCGTACCCTAACTCTAACCCCTTCCCTAACCCTAACACGTACCCTAATCCTAACCCGTACCCTAAGCCGAGCCCTAACCCTAAAACTAACCCTAACCCTAACCCTAACCCATACCCTACGCCGTACCCGAACCCCTCCCCGAACCCGTACCCTGAGCCGTACCTTAAGCCTAACCCTAAACCTAACCCTAACCCTAGGCTACCCTTGACTGCTTCTGCCTCCAATAGATTTCCTAAGCACTAGTGTTTTAAGGAACAGCTTAAAAAGAGAATCCTAATGTGATTTCTTTATAATGGGTGTGTTCCTTTTCTTATCCTTGTGTCTAAACTCTTCTCCATGGCTGGACCCCCAAATAATATTCCTTTACGTGCTAAGGGGTATCTAGAGAGTGCGATAGGTTTAATAACTACCCTAACCCTAACGCGTACCCTAACCCTAACCCCTACCCTAACCCTAACACGTACCCTAATCCTAACCCGTACCCTAAACCGAGCCCTAACCCTAACACTAACCCTAACCCTAACCCTAACCCATAACCTACGCCGTACCCAAACCCCTCCCCGAACCCGTAACCTAAGCCGTACCCTAACCCTAACCCTAAGCCTCACCCTAACCCTAGGCTACCCTTGACTGCTTCTGCCTCCAATAGATTTCCTAAGCACTAGTGTTTTAAGGAACAGCTTAAAAAGAGAATACTAATATGATTTCTTTATAATGGGTGTGTTCCTTATCTTATCCTAGTGTCTAAACTCTTCTCCACGGCTGGACCCCCAAATGATATTCCTTTACGTGCTAAGGGGTATCTAGAGAGTGGGATAGGTTTAGTAACTACCCTAACCCTAACGCGTACCCTAACCCTAACCCATACCCTAACCCTAACACGTACCCTAATCCTAACCCGTACCCTAAACCGAGCCCTAACCCTAACACTAACCCTAACCCTAACCCTAACCCATACACTATGCCGTACACAAACCCCTCCCCAAACCCGTACCCTAAGCCTAACCCTAAGCCTCACCCTAACCCTAGGCTACCCTTGACTGCTTCTGCCTCCAATAGATTTCCTAAGCACTAGTGTTTTAAGGAACAGCTTAAAAAGAGAATCCTAATGTGATTTCTTTATAATGGGTGTGTTCCTTATCTTATCCTAGTGTCTAAAATCTTCTCCACGGCTGGACCCCCAAATAATATTCCTTTACGTGCTAAGGAATATCTAGAGAGTGGGATAGGTTTAATAACTACCCTAACCCTAACGCGTACCCTAACCCTAACCCCTACCCTAAGCCTAACACGTACCCTAATCCTAACCCGTACCCTAAACCGAGCCCTAACGCTAACACTAAACCTAACCCTAACCCTAACCCATACCCTACGCCGGACCCGAACCCCTCCCCGAACCCGTAACCTAAGCCGTACCGTAACCCTAACCCTAAGCCTAACCCTAAGGATAACCCTAACCCTAGGCTACCCTTGACTGCTTCTGCCTCCAATAGATTTCCTAAGCACTAGTGTTTTAAGGAACAGCTTAAAAAGAGAATACTAATATGATTTCTTTATAATGGGTGTGTTCCTTATCTTATCCTAGTGTCTAAACTCTTCTCCACGGCTGGACCCCCAAATGATATTCCTTTACGTGCTAAGGGGTATCTAGAGAGTGGGATAGGTTTAGTAACTACCCTAACCCTAATGCGTACCCTAACCCTAAACCCTACCCTAACCCTAACACGTACCCTAATCCTAACCCGTACCCTAACCCTAACACTAACCCTAACCCTAACCCTAACCCATACCCTACGCCATACCCGAACCCCTCCCCGAACCCGTACCCTAACCCGTACCCTAAGCCTAATCCTAAGCCTAACCCTAACCCTAGGCTACCCTTGACTGCTTCTGCCTCCAATAGATTTCCTAAGCACTAGTGTTTGAAGGAACAGCTTAAAAAGAGAATCCTAATGTGATTTCTTTATAATGGGTGTGTTCCTTATCTTATCCTAGTGTCTAAAATCTTCTCCATGGCTGGACCCCCAAATAATATTCATTTACGTGCTAAGGGGTATCTAGAGAGTGGGATAGGTTTAATAACTACCCTAACCCTAACGCGTACCCTAACCCTAACCCCTACCCTAACCCTAACACGTACCCTAATCCTAAACCGTACCCTAAACCGAGCCCTAACCCTAACACTAACCCTAACCCTAACCCATAACCTACGCCGTACCCGAACCCCTCCCCGAACCCGTACCCTAACCCTAACCCTAAGCCTAACCCTAACCTTAGTCTACCCTTGACTGCTTCTGCCTCCAATAGATTTCCTAAGCACTAGTGTTTTAAGGAACAGCTTAAAAAGAGAATCCTAATGTGATTTCTTTATAATAGGTGTGTTCCTTATCTTATCCTAGCGTCTAAACTCTTCTCCATGGCTGGACCTCCAAATAATATTCCTTTACGTGCTAAGGGGTATCTAGAGCGTGGGATAGGTTTAATAACTACCCTAACCCTAACGCGTACCCTAACCCTAACCCCTACCCTAACCCTAACACTAACCCTAACCCTAACCCCTACCCTAACCCTAACACATACCCTAATCTTAACCCATACCCTAAACCGAGCCCTAACGCTAACACTAACCCTAACCCTAACCCTAACCCATACCCTACACTGTACCCGAACCCCTCCCCGAACCCGTACCCAAAGCCGTACCCTAAACCTAACCCTAAGCCTAACCCTAACCCTAGGCTACCCTTGACTGCTTCTGCCTCCAATAGATTTCCTAAGCACTAGTGTTTTAAGGAACAGCTTAAAAAGAAAATCCTAATGTGATTTCTTTATAATGGGTGTGTTCCTTATCTTATCCTTGTGTCTAAACTCTTCTCCATGGCTGGACCCCCAAATAATATTCCTTTACGTTCTAAGGGGTATCTAGAGAGTGGGATAGGTTTAAAAACTACCCTAACCCTAACGCGTACCCTAACCCTAACCCCTACCCTAACCCTAACACGTAACCTAATCCTAACCCGTACCCTAAACCGAGCCCTAACCCTAACACTAACCCTAACCCTAACCGTAACCCATACCCTACGCCGTACCCGAACCCCTCCCCGAACCCATACCCTAAGCCGTACCCTAAGCCTAACCCTAATGATAACCCTAACCCTAGGCAACCCTTGACTGCTTCTGCCTCCAATAGATTTCCTAAGCACTAGTGTTTGAAGGAACAGCTTAAAACGAGAATCCTAATGTGATTTCTTTATAATGGGTGTATTCCTTATATTATCCTAGTGTCTAAACTCTTCTCCATGGCTGGACCCCCAAATAATATTACTTTACGTGCTAAGGGGTATCTAGAGAGTGGGATAGGTTTCATAACTACCCTAACCCTAACGCGTACACTAACTCTAACCCCTACCCTAACCCTAACACGTACCCTAATCCTAACCCGTACCCTAAACCGAGCCCTAACCCTAACACTAACCCTAACCCTAACCCTAACCCATACCCTACGCCGTACCTGAACCCCTCCCTGAACCCGTACCCTAAGCCGTACCCTAAGCCTAACCCTAAGCCTAACCCTAAGCCTAGGCTACCCTTTACTGCTTCTGCCTCCAATAGATTTCCTAAGCACTAGTGTTTTAAGGAACAGCTTAAAAAGAGAATCCTAATGTGATTTCTTTATAATGGGTGTGTTCCTTATCTTATCCTAGTGTCTAAACTCTTCTCCATGGCTGGACCCCCAAATAATATTCCTTTACGTGCTAAGGGGTATCTAGAGAGTGGGATAGGTTTAATAACTACCCTAACCTTAACGCGTACCCTAACCCTAACCCCTACCCTAACCCTAACACATACCCTAATCCTAACCCGTACCCTAAACCGAGCCCTAACCCTAAAACTAACCCTAACCCTAACCCCTACCCTAACCCTAACACATACCCTAATCTTAACCCATACCCTAAACCGAGCCCTAACCCTAACACTAACCCTAACCCTAACCCTAACCCATACCCTACGCCGTACCCGAAACCCTCCCCGAACCCGTACCCTGAGCCGTACCCTAACCCTAACCCTAAGCCTAACCCTAACCCTAGGCTACCCTTGACTGCTTCTGCCTCCAATAGATTTCCTAAGCACTTGTGTTTTAAGGAACAGCTTAAAAAGAGAATCCTAATGTGATTTCTTTATAATGGGTGTGTTCCTTATCTTATCCTAGTGTCTAAACTCTTCTCCATGCCTGGACACCCAAATAATATTCCTTTACGTGCTAAGGGGTATCTAGAGAGTGGGATAGGTTTAATAACTACCCTAACCCTAACGCGTACCCTAACCCTAACCCCTACCCTAACCCTAACACGTACCCTTATCCTAACCCGTACCCTAAACCGAGCCCGAACCCTAACAGTACCCATAACCCAAACCCTAACCCATACCCTACGCCATAGCCGAACCCCTCCACGAACCTGTATCCTAAGCCGAACCCTAAGCCTAACCCTCACCCTAAGCCTAACCCTAGGCTACCCTTGACTGCTTCAGCCTGCAATAGATTTCCTGAGCACTACTGTTTTAAGGAAGTGGTTAAAAAGAGAATCCTAATGTGACTTCTTTATAATGGGTGTGTTCCTTATCTTATCCTAGTTTCTAAACTCTTCTCCAAGGCTGGACCCCCAAATAATATTCGTTTACGTGGTAAGGGTTATCTAGAGAGTGGGATAGGTTTAATAACTACCCTAACCCTAACGCGTACCCTAACCCTAACCCCTACCCTAACCCTAACACGTACCCTAATCCTAACCCGTACCCTAAACCGAGCCCTAACCCTAACACTAACCCTAACCCTAACCCATAACCTACGCCGTACCCGAACCCCTCCCCGAACCCGTACCCTAACCCTAACCCTAAGCCTAAACCTAACCTTAGTCTACCCTTGACTGCTTCTGCCTCCAATAGATTTCCTAAGCACTAGTGTTTTAAGGAACAGCTTAAAAAGAGAATCCTAATGTGATTTCTTTATAATAGGTGTGTTCCTTATCTTATCCTAGCGTCTAAACTCTTCTCCATGGCTGGACCTCCAAATAATATTCCTTTACGTGCTAAGGGGTATCTAGAGAGTGGGATAGGTTTAATAACTACCCTAACCCTAACGCGTACCCTAACCCTAACCCCTACCCTAACCCTAACACGTACCCTAATCCTAACCCGTACCCTAAACCGAGCCCTAACCCTAACACTAACCCTAACCCTAACCCTAACCCATAAACTACGCCATACCCAAACCCCTCCCCGAACCCGTAACCTAAGCCGTACCCTAACCCTAACCCTAAGCCTCACCCTAACCCTAGGCTACCCTTGACTTCTTCTGCCTCCAATAGATTTCCTAAGCACTAGTGTTTTAAGGAACAGCTTAAAAAGAGAATCCTAATGTGATTTCTTTATAATGGGTGTGTTCCTTATCTTATCCTAGTGTCTAAACTCTTCTCCACGGCTGGACCCCCAAATGATATTCCTTTACGTGCTAAGGGGTATCCAGAGAGTGGGATAGGTTTAGTAACTACCCTAACCCTAACGCGTACCCTAACCCTAACCCATACCCTAACCCTAACACGTACCCTAATCCTAACCCGTACCCTAAACCGAGCCCTAACCCTAACACTAACCCTAACCCTAACCCTAACCCATACACTACGCCGTACACAAACCCCTCCCCAAACCCGTACCCTAAGTCTAACCCTAAGCCTCACCCTAACCCTAGGCTACCCTTGACTGCTTCTGCCTCCAATAGATTTCCTAAGCACTAGTGTTTTATGGAACAGCTTAAAAAGAGAATCCTAATGTGATTTCTTTATAATGGGTGTGTTCCTTATCTTATCCTAGTGTCTAAAATGTTCTCCACGGCTGGACCCCCAAATAATATTCCTTTACGTGCTAAGGCGAATCTAGAGAGTGGGATAGGTTTAATAACTACCCTAACCCTAACGCGTACCCTAACCCTAACCCCTACCCTAACCCTAACACGTACCCTAATCCTAACCCGTACCCTAAACCGAGCCCTAACCCTAACACTAAACCTAACCCTAACCCTAACCCATACCCTACGCCGTACCCGAACCCCTCGCCGAACCCGTAACCTAAGCCGTACCGTAACCCTAACCCTAAGCCTAACCCTAACCCTAGGCTACCCTTGACTGCTTCTGCCTCCAATAGATTTCCTAAGCACTAGTGTTTTAAGGAACGGCTTAAAGAGAGAATCCTAATGTGATTTCTTTATAAGGGGTGTGTTCCTTATCTTATCCTAGTGTCTAAACTCTTCTCCATGGCTGGACCCCAAATAATATTCCTTTACGTGCTAAGGCGTATCTAGAGAGTGGGATAGGTTTAATAACTACCCTAACCCTAATGCGTACCCTAACCCTAAACCCTACCCTAACCCTAACACGTACCCTAATCCTAACCCGTACCCTAAACCGAGCCCTAACCCTAACACTAACCCTAACCCTAACCCTAACCCATACCCTACGCCGTACCCGAAGCCCTCCCCGAACCCGTACCCTAAGCCGTACCCTAACCGTAACCCTAAGCCTAACCCTAACCCTAGGCTACCCTTGACTGCTTCTGCCTCCAATAGATTTCCTAAGCACTAGAGTTTTAAGGAACAGCTTAAAAAGAGAATCCTAATGTGATTTCTTTATAATGGGTGTGTTCCTTATCTTATCCTAGTGTCTAAACTCTTCTCCATGGCTGGACCCCCAAATAATATTCCTTTACGTGCTAAGGGGTATCTAGAGAGTGGGATAGGTTTAATAACTACCGTAAACCTAACGCGTACCCTAACCCTAACCCCTACCCTAACCCTAACACGTACCCTAATCCTAACCCATACCCTAAACCGAGCCCTAACCCTAACACTAACCCTAACCCGAACCCTAACCCTTACCCTACGCCGTACCCGAACCCCTCACCGAACCCGTACCCTAAGCCGTACCCTAAGCCGTACCCTAAGCCTAACCCTAAACCTAGGCTACCCTTAACTGCTTCTGCCTCCAATAGATTTCCTAAGCACTAGTGTTTTAAGGAACAGCTTAAAAAGAGAATCCTAATGTGATTTCTTTATAATGGGTGTGTTCCTTATCTTATCCTAGTGTCTAAACTCTTCTCCATGGCTGGACCCCCAAATAATATTCCTTTACGTGCTAAGGGGTATCTAGAGAGTGGGATAGGTTTAATAACTACCCTAACCCTAACGCGTACCCTAACTCTAACCCCTTCCCTAACCCTAACACGTACCCTAATCCTAACCCGTACCCTAAGCCGAGCCCTAACCCTAAAACTAACCCTAACCCTAACCCTAACCCATACCCTACGCCGTACCCGAACCCCTCCACGAACCCGTACCCTGAGCCGTACCCTAAGCCTAACCCTAAACCTAACCCTAACCCTAGGCTACCCTTGACTGCTTCTGCCTCCAATAGATTTCCTAAGCACTAGTGTTTTAAGGAACAGCTTAAAAAGAGAATCCTAATGTGATTTCTTTATAATGGGTGTGTTCCTTTTCTTATCCTTGTGTCTAAACTCTGCTCCATGGCTGGACCCCCAAATAATATTCCTTTACGTGCTAAGGGGTATCTAGAGAGTGGGATAGGTTTAATAACTACCCTAACCCTAACGCGTACCCTAACCCTAACCCCTACCCTAACCCTAACACGTACCCTAATCCTAACCCGTACCCTAAACCGAGCCCTAACCCTAACACTAACCCTAACCCTAACCCTAACCCATAACCTACGCCGTACCCAAACCCCTCCCCGAACCCGTAACCTAAGCCGTACGCTGACCCTAACCCTAAGCCTCACCCTAACCCTAGGCTACCCTTGACTGCTTCTGCCTCCAATAGATTTCCTAAGCACTAGTGTTTTAAGGAACAGCTTAAAAAGAGAATACTAATATGATTTCTTTATAATGGGTGTGTTCCTTATCTTATCCTAGTGTCTAAACTCTTCTCCACGGCTGGACCCCCAAATGATATTCCTTTACGTGCTAAGGGGTATCTAGAGAGTGGGATAGGTTTAGTAACTACCCTAACCCTAACGCGTACCCTAACCCTAACCCCTACCCTAAGCCTAACACGTACCCTAATCCTAACCCGTACCCTAAACCGAGCCCTAACGCTAACACTAAACCTAACCCTAACCCTAACCCATACCCTACGCCGGACCCGAACCCCTCCCCGAACCCGTAACCTAAGCCGTACCGTAACCCTAACCCTAAGCCTAACCCTAAGGATAACCCTAACCCTAGGCTACCCTTGACTGCTTCTGCCTCCAATAGATTTCCTAAGCACTAGTGTTTTAAGGAACGGCTTAAAGAGAGAATCCTAATGTGATTTCTTTATAAGGGGTGTGTTCCTTATCTTATCCTAGTGTCTAAACTCTTCTCCATGGCTGGACCCCCAAATAATATTCCTTTTCGAGCTAAGGGGTATCTAGAGAGTGGGATAGGTTTAATAACTACCCTAACCCTAATGCGTACCCTAACCCTAAACCCTACCCTAACCCTAACACGTACCCTAATCCTAACCCGTACCCTAACCCTAACACTAACCCTAACCCTAACCCTAACCCATACCCTACGCCATACCCGAACCCCTCCCCGAACCCGTACCCTAACCCGTACCCTAAGCCTAATCCTAAGCCTAACCCTAACCCTAGGCTACCCTTGACTGCTTCTGCCTCCAATAGATTTCCTAAGCACTAGTGTTTGAAGGAACAGCTTAAAAAGAGAATCCTAATGTGATTTCTTTATAATGGGTGTGTTCCTTATCTTATCCTAGTGTCTAAAATCTTCTCCATGGCTGGACCCCCAAATAATATTCATTTACGTGCTAAGGGGTATCTAGAGAGTGGGATAGGTTTAATAACTACCCTAACCCTAACGCGTACCCTAACCCTAACCCCTACCCTAACCCTAACACGTACCCTAATCCTAAACCGTACCCTAAACCGAGCCCTAACCCTAACACTAACCCTAACCCTAACCCATAACCTACGCCGTACCCGAACCCCTCCCCGAACCCGTACCCTAACCCTAACCCTAAGCCTAACCCTAACCTTAGTCTACCCTTGACTGCTTCTGCCTCCAATAGATTTCCTAAGCACTAGTGTTTTAAGGAACAGCTTAAAAAGAGAATCCTAATGTGATTTCTTTATAATAGGTGTGTTCCTTATCTTCTCCTAGCGTCTAAACTCTTCTCCATGGCTGGACCTCCAAATAATATTCCTTTACGTGCTAAGGGGTATCTAGAGCGTGGGATAGGTTTAATAACTACCCTAACCCTAACGCGTACCCTAACCCTAACCCCTACCCTAACCCTAACACTAACCCTAACCCTAACCCCTACCCTAACCCTAACACATACCCTAATCTTAACCCATACCCTAAACCGAGCCCTAACCCTAACACTAACCCTAACCCTAACCCTAACCCATACCCTACACTGTACCCGAACCCCTCCCCGAACCCGTACCCTAAGCCGTACCCTAAACCTAACCCTAAGCCTAACCCTAACCCTAGGCTACCCTTGACTGCTTCTGCCTCCAATAGATTTCCTAAGCACTAGTGTTTTAAGGAACAGCTTAAAAAGAAAATCCTAATGTGATTTCTTTATAATGGGTGTGTTCCTTATCTTATCCTTGTGTCTAAACTCTTCTCCATGGCTGGACCCCCAAATAATATTCCTTTACGTTCTAAGGGGTATCTAGAGAGTGGGATAGGTTTAATAACTACCCTAACCCTAACGCGTAACCTAACCCTAACCCCTACCCTAACCCTAACACGTAACCTAATCCTAACCCGTACCCTAAACCGAGCCCTAACCCTAACACTAACCCTAACCCTAACCGTAACCCATACCCTACGCCGTACCCGAACCCCTCCCCGAACCCATACCCTAAGCCGTACCCTAAGCCTAACCCTAATGATAACCCTAACCCTAGGTTACCCTTGACTGCTTCTGCCTCCAATAGATTTCCTAAGCACTAGTGTTTGAAGGAACAGCTTAAAACGAGAATCCTAATGTGATTTCTTTATAATGGGTGTATTCCTTATATTATCCTAGTGTCTAAACTCTTCTCCATGGCTGGACCCCCAAATAATATTACTTTACGTGCTAAGGGGTATCTAGAGAGTGGGATAGGTTTCATAACTACCCTAACCCTAACGCGTACACTAACTCTAACCCCTACCCTAACCCTAACACGTACCCTAATCCTAACCCGTACCCTAAACCGAGCCCTAACCCTAACACTAACCCTAACCCTAACCCTAACCCATACCCTACGCCGTACCTGAACCCCTCCCTGAACCCGTACCCTAAGCCGTACCCTAAGCCTAACCCTAAGCCTAACCCTAAGCCTAGGCTACCCTTTACTGCTTCTGCCTCCAATAGATTTCCTAAGCACTTGTGTTTTAAGGAACAGCTTAAAAAGAGAATCCTAATGTGATTTCTTTATAATGGGTGTGTTCCTTATCTTATCCTAGTGTCTAAACTCTTCTCCATGGCTGGACCCCCAAATAATATTCCTTTACGTGCTAAGGGGTATCTAGAGAGTGGGATAGGTTTAATAACTACCCTAACCTTAACGCGTACCCTAACCCTAACCCCTACCCTAACCCTAACACATACCCTAATCCTAACCCGTACCCTAAACCGAGCCCTAACCCTAAAACTAACCCTAACCCTAACCCCTACCCTAACCCTAACACATACCCTAATCTTAACCCATACCCTAAACCGAGCCCTAACCCTAACACTAAACCTAACCCTAACCCTAACCCATACCCTACGCCGTACCCGAACCCCTCCCCGAACCCGTACCCTGAGCCGTACCCTAACCCTAACCCTAAGCCTAACCCTAACCCTAGGCTACCCTTGACTGCTTCTGCCTCCAATAGATTTCCTAAGCACTTGTGTTTTAAGGAACAGCTTAAAAAGAGAATCCTAATGTGATTTCTTTATAATGGGTGTGTTCCTTATCTTATCCTAGTGTCTAAACTCTTCTCCATGCCTGGACCCCCAAATAATATTCCTTTACGTGCTAAGGGGTATCTAGAGAGTGGGATAGGTTTAATAACTACCCTAACCCTAACGCGTACCCTAACCCTAACCCCTACCCTAACCCTAACACGTACCCTTATCCTAACCCGTACCCTAAACCGAGCCCGAACCCTAACAGTACCCATAACCCAAACCCTAACCCATACCCTACGTCATAGCCGAACCCCTCCACGAACCTGTATCCTAAGCCGAACCCTAAGCCTAACCCTCACCCTAAGCCTAACCCTAGGCTACCCTTGACTGCTTCAGCCTGCAATAGATTTCCTGAGCACTACTGTTTTAAGGAAGTGGTTAAAAAGAGAATCCTAATGTGACTTCTTTATAATGGGTGTGTTCCTTATCTTATCCTAGTTTCTAAACTCTTCTCCAAGGCTGGACCCCCAAATAATATTCGTTTACGTGGTAAGGGTTATCTAGAGAGTGGGATAGGTTTAATAACTACCCTAACCCTAACGCGTACCCTAACCCTAACCCCTACCCTAACCCTAACACGTACCCTAATCCTAACCCGTACCCTAAACCGAGCCCTAACCCTAACACTAACCCTAACCCTAACCCATAACCTACGCCGTACCCGAACCCCTCCCCGAACCCGTACCCTAACCCTAACCCTAAGCCTAACCCTAACCTTAGTCTACCCTTGACTGCTTCTGCCTCCAATAGATTTCCTAAGCACTAGTGTTTTAAGGAACAGCTTAAAAAGAGAATCCTAATGTGATTTCTTTATAATAGGTGTGTTCCTTATCTTATCCTAGCGTCTAAACTCTTCTCCATGGCTGGACCTCCAAATAATATTCCTTTACGTGCTAAGGGGTATCTAGAGAGTGGGATAGGTTTAATAACTACCCTAACCCTAACGCGTACCCTAACCCTAACCCCTACCCTAACCCTAACACGTACCCTAATCCTAACCCGTACCCTAAACCGAGCCCTAACCCTAACACTAACCCTAACCCTAACCCTAACCCATAAACTACGCCATACCCAAACCCCTCCCCGAACCCGTAACCTAAGCCGTACCCTAACCCTAACCCTAAGCCTCACCCTAACCCTAGGCTACCCTTGACTTCTTCTGCCTCCAATAGATTTCCTAAGCACTAGTGTTTTAAGGAACAGCTTAAAAAGAGAATCCTAATGTGATTTCTTTATAATGGGTGTGTTCCTTATCTTATCCTAGTGTCTAAACTCTTCTCCACGGCTGGACCCCCAAATGATATTCCTTTACGTGCTAAGGGGTATCCAGAGAGTGGGATAGGTTTAGTAACTACCCTAACCCTAACGCGTACCCTAACCCTAACCCATACCCTAACCCTAACACGTACCCTAATCCTAACCCGTACCCTAAACCGAGCCCTAACCCTAACACTAACCCTAACCCTAACCCTAACCCATACACTACGCCGTACACAAACCCCTCCCCAAACCCGTACCCTAAGTCTAACCCTAAGCCTCACCCTAACACTAGGCTACCCTTGACTGCTTCTGCCTCCAATTGATTTCCTAAGCACAAGTGTTTTATGGAACAGCTTAAAAAGAGAATCCTAATGTGATTTCTTTATAATGGGTGTGTTCCTTATCTTATCCTAGTGTCTAAAATCTTCTCCACGGCTGGACCCCCAAATAATATTCCATTACGTGCTAAGGCGAATCTAGAGAGTGGGATAGGTTTAATAACTACCCTAACCCTAACGCGTACCCTAACCCTAACCCCTACCCTAACCCTAACACGTACCCTAATCCTAACCCGTACCCTAAACCGAGCCCTAACCCTAACACTAAACCTAACCCTAACCCTAACCCATACCCTACGCCGTACCCGAACCCCTCCCCGAACCCGTAACCTAAGCCGTACCGTAACCCTAACCCTAAGCCTAACCCTAACCCTAGGCTACCCTTGACTGCTTCTGCCTCCAATAGATTTCCTAAGCACTAGTGTTTTAAGGAACGGCTTAAAGAGAGAATCCTAATGTGATTTCTTTATAAGGGCTGTGTTCCTTATCTTATCCTAGTGTCTAAACTCTTCTCCATGGCTGGACCCCAAATAATATTCCTTTACGTGCTAAGGCGTATCTACAGAGTGGGATAGGTTTAATAACTACCCTAACCCTAATGCGTACCCTAACCCTAAACCCTACCCTAACCCTAACACGTACCCTAATCCTAACCCGTACCCTAAACCGAGCCCTAACCCTAACACTAACCCTAACCCTAACCCTAACCCATACCCTACGCCGTACCCGAAGCCCTCCCCGAACCCGTACCCTAAGCCGCACCCTAACCGTAACCCTAAGCCTAACCCTAACCCTAGGCTACCCTTGACTGCTTCTGCCTCCAATAGATTTCCTAAGCACTAGAGTTTTAAGGAACAGCTTAAAAAGAGAATCCTAATGTGATTTCTTTATAATGGGTGTGTTCCTTATCTTATCCTAGTGTCTAAACTCTTCTCCATGGCTGGACCCCCAAATAATATTCCTTTACGTGCTAAGGGGTATCTAGAGAGTGGGATAGGTTTAATAACTACCCTAACCCTAACGCGTACCCTAACCCTAACCCCTACCCTAACCCTAACACGTACCCTAATCCTAACCCGTACCCTAAACCGAGCCCTAACCCTAACACTAACCCTAACCCTAACCCTAACCCATAACCTACGCCGTACCCAAACCCCTCCCCGAACCCGTAACCTAAGCCGTACCCTAACCCTAACCCTAAGCCTCACCCTAACCCTAGGCTACCCTTGACTGCTTCTGCCTCCAATAGATTTCCTAAGCACTAGTGTTTTAAGGAACAGCTTAAAAAGAGAATACTAATGTGATTTCTTTATAATGGGTGTGTTCCTTATCTTATCCTAGTGTCTAAACTCTTCTCCACGGCTGGACCCCCAAATGATATTCCTTTACGTGCTAAGGGGTATCTAGAGAGTGGGATAGGTTTAGTAACTACCCTAACCCTAACGCGTACCCTAACCCTAACCCATACCCTAACCCTAACACGTACCCTAATCCTAACTCGTACCCTAAACCGAGCCCTAACCCTAACACTAACCCTAACCCTAACCCTAACCCATACACTATGCCGTACACAAACCCCTCCCCAAACCCGTACCCTAAGCCTAACCGTAAGCCTCACCCTAACCCTAGGCTACCCTTGACTGCTTCTGCCTCCAATAGATTTCCTAAGCTCTAGTGTTTGAAGGAACAGCTTAAAAAGAGAATCCTAATGTGATTTCTTTATAATGGGTGTGTTCCTTATCTTATCCTAGTGTCTAAAATCTTCTCCATGGCTGGACCCCCAAATAATATTCCTTTACGTGCTAAGGGGTATCTAGAGAGTGGGATAGGTTTAATAACTACCCTAACCCTAACGCGTACCCTAACCCTAACCCCTACCCTAACCCTAACACGTACCCTAATCCTAAACCGTACCCTAAACCGAGCCCTAACCCTAACACTAACCCTAACCCTAACCCATAACCTACGCCGTACCCGAACCCCTCCCCGAACCCGTACCCTAACCCTAACCCTAAGCCTAACCCTAACCTTAGTCTACCCTTGACTGCTTCTGCCTCCAATAGATTTCCTAAGCACTAGTGTTTTAAGGAACAGCTTAAAAAGAGAATCCTAATGTGATTTCTTTATAATAGGTGTGTTCCTTATCTTATCCTAGCGTCTAAACTCTTCTCCATGGCTGGACCTCCAAATAATATTCCTTTACGTGCTACGGGGTATCTAGAGCGTGGGATAGGTTTAATAACTACCCTAACCCTAACGCGTACCCTAACCCTAACCCCTACCCTAACCCTAACACTAACCCTAACCCTAACCCCTACCCTAACCCTAACACATACCCTAATCTTAACCCATACCCTAAACCGAGCCCTAACCCTAACACTAACCCTAACCCTAACCCTAACCCATACCCTACACTGTACCCGAACCCCTCCCCGAACCCGTACCCTAAGCCGTACCCTAAACCTAACCCTAAGCCTAACCCTAACCCTAGGCTACCCTTGACTGCTTCTGCCTCCAATAGATTTCCTAAGCACTAGTGTTTTAAGGAACAGCTTAAAAAGAAAATCCTAATGTGATTTCTTTATAATGGGTGTGTTCCTTATCTTATCCTTGTGTCTAAACTCTTCTCCATGGCTGGACCCCCAAATAATATTCCTTTACGTTCTAAGGGGTATCTAGAGAGTGGGATAGGTTTAATAACTACCCTAACCCTAACGCGTACCCTAACCCTAACCCCTACCCTAACCCTAACACGTAACCTAATCCTAACCCGTACCCTAAACCGAGCCCTAACCCTAACACTAACCCTAACCCTAACCGTAACCCATACCCTACGCCGTACCCGAACCCCTCCCGAACCCATACCCTAAGCCGTACCCTAAGCCTAACCCTAATGATAACCCTAACCCTAGGCTACCCTTGACTGCTTCTGCCTCCAATAGATTTCCTAAGCACTAGTGTTTGAAGGAACAGCTTAAAACGAGAATCCTAATGTGATTTCTTTATAATGGGTGTATTCCTTATATTATCCTAGTGTCTAAACTCTTCTCCATGGCTGGACCCCCAAATAATATTACTTTACGTGCTAAGGGGTATCTAGAGAGTGGGATAGGTTTCATAACTACCCTAACCCTAACGCGTACACTAACTCTAACCCCTACCCTAACCCTAACACGTACCCTAATCCTAACCCGTACCCTAAACCGAGCCCTAACCCTAACACTAACCCTAACCCTAACCCTAACCCATACCCTACGCCGTACCTGAACCCCTCCCTGAACCCGTACCCTAAGCCGTACCCTAAGCCTAACCCTAAGGCTAACCCTAAGCCTAGGCTACCCTTTACTGCTTCTGCCTCCAATAGATTTCCTAAGCACTAGTGTTTTAAGGAACAGCTTAAAAAGAGAATCCTAATGTGATTTCTTTATAATGGGTGTGTTCCTTATCTTATCCTAGTGTCTAAACTCTTCTCCATGGCTGGACCCCCAAATAATATTCCTTTACGTGCTAAGGGGTATCTAGAGAGTGGGATAGGTTTAATAACTACCCTAACCTTAATGCGTACCCTAACCCTAACCCCTACCCTAACCCTAACACATACCCTAATCCTAACCCGTACCCTAAACCGAGCCCTAACCCTAAAACTAACCCTAACCCTAACCCCTACCCTAACCCTAACACATACCCTAATCTTAACCCATACCCTAAACCGAGCCCTAACCCTAACACTAACCCTAACCCTAACCCTAACCCATACCCTACGCCGTACCCGAACCCCTCCCAGAACCCGTACCCTGAGCCGTACCCTAACCCTAACCCTAAGCCTAACCCTAACCCTAGGCTACCCTTGACTGCTTCTGCCTCCAATAGATTTCCTAAGCACTTGTGTTTTAAGGAACAGCTTAAAAAGAGAATCCTAATGTGATTTCTTTATAATGGGTGTGTTCCTTATCTTATCCTAGTGTCTAAACTCTTCTCCATGCCTGGACCCCCAAATAATATTCCTTTACGTGCTAAGGGGTATCTAGAGAGTGGGATAGGTTTAATAACTACCCTAACCCTAACGCGTACCCTAACCCTAACCCCTACCCTAACCCTAACACGTACCCTTATCCTAACCCGTACCCTAAACCGAGCCCGAACCCTAACAGTACCCATAACCCAAACCCTAACCCATACCCTACGCCATAGCCGAACCCCTCCACGAACCTGTATCCTAAGCCGAACCCTAAGCCTAACCCTCACCCTAAGCCTAACCCTAGGCTACCCTTGACTGCTTCAGCCTGCAATAGATTTCCTGAGCACTACTGTTTTAAGGAAGTGGTTAAAAAGAGAATCCTAATGTGACTTCTTTATAATGGGTGTGTTCCTTATCTTATCCTAGTTTCTAAACTCTTCTCCATGGCTGGACCCCCAAATAATATTCGTTTACGTGGTAAGGGTTATCTAGAGAGTGGGATAGGTTTAATAACTACCCTAACCCTAACGCGTACCCTAACCCTAACCCCTACCCTAACCCTAACACGTACCCTAATCCTAACCCGTACCCTAAACCGAGCCCTAACCCTAACACTAACCCTAACCCTAACCCATAACCTACGCCGTACCCGAACCCCTCCCCGAACCCGTACCCTAAACCTAACCCTAAGCCTAACCCTAACCTTAGTCTACCCTTGACTGCTTCAGCCTCCAGTAGATTTCCTAAGCACTAGTGTTTTAAGGAACAGCTTAAAAAGAGAATCCTAATGTGATTTCTTTATAATAGGTGTGTTCCTTATCTTATCCTAGCGTCTAAACTCTTCTCCATGGCTGGACCTCCAAATAATATTCCTTTACGTGCTAAGGGGTATCTAGAGAGTGGGATAGGTTTAATAACTACCCTAACCCTAACGCGTACCCTAACCCTAACCCCTACCCTAACCCTAACACGTACCCTAATCCTAACCCGTACCCTAAACCGAGCCCTAACCCTAACACTAACCCTAACCCTAACCCTAACCCATAAACTACGCCATACCCAAACCCCTCCCCGAACCCGTAACCTAAGCCGTACCCTAACCCTAACCCTAAGCCTCACCCTAACCCTAGGCTACCCTTGACTTCTTCTGCCTCCAAAAGATTTCCTAAGCACTAGTGTTTTAAGGAACAGCTTAAAAAGAGAATCCTAATGTGATTTCTTTATAATGGGTGTGTTCCTTATCTTATCCTAGTGTCTAAACTCTTCTCCATGGCTGGACCCCAAATAATATTCCTTTACGTGCTAAGGGGTATCTAGAGAGTGGGATAGGTTTAATAACTACCCTAACCCTAATGCGTACCCTAACCCTAAACCTTACCCTAACCCTAACACGTACCCTAATCCTAACCCGTACCCTAAACCGAGCCCTAACCCTAACCCTAACCCTAACCCTAACCCATACCCTACGCCATACCCGAAGCCCTCCCCGAACCCGTACCCTAAGCCGTACCCTAACCCTAACCCTAAGCCTAACCCTAACCCTAGGCTACCCTTGACTGCTTCTGCCTCCAATAGATTTCCTAAGCACTTGTGTTTTAAGGAACAGCTTAAAAAGAGAATCCTAATGTGATTTCTTTATAATGGGTGTGTTCCTTATCTTATCCTAGTGTCTAAACTCTTCTCCATGCCTGGACCCCCAAATAATATTCCTTTACGTGCTAAGGGGTATCTAGAGAGTGGGATAGGTTTAATAACTACCCTAACCCTAACGCGTACCCTAACCCTAACCCCTACCCTAACCCTAACACGTACCCTTATCCTAACCCGTACCCTAAACCGAGCCCGAACCCTAACAGTACCCATAACCCAAACCCTAACCCATACCCTACGCCATAGCCGAACCCCTCCACGAACCTGTATCCTAAGCCGAACCCTAAGCCTAACCCTCACCCTAAGCCTAACCCTAGGCTACCCTTGACTGCTTCAGCCTGCAATAGATTTCCTGAGCACTACTGTTTTAAGGAAGTGGTTAAAAAGAGAATCCTAATGTGACTTCTTTATAATGGGTGTGTTCCTTATCTTATCCTAGTTTCTAAACTCTTCTCCATGGCTGGACCCCCAAATAATATTCGTTTACGTGGTAAGGGTTATCTAGAGAGTGGGATAGGTTTAATAACTACCCTAACCCTAACGCGTACCCTAACCCTAACCCGTACCCTAACCCTAACACGTACCCTAATCCTAACCCGTACCCTAAACCGAGCCCTAACCCTAACACTAACCCTAACCCTAACCCATAACCTACGCCGTACCCGAACCCCTTCCCGAACCCGTACCCTAAACCTAACCCTAAGCCTAACCCTAACCTTAGTCTACCCTTGACTGCTTCAGCCTCCAGTAGATTTCCTAAGCACTAGTGTTTTAAGGAACAGCTTAAAAAGAGAATCCTAATGTGATTTCTTTATAATAGGTGTGTTCCTTATCTTATCCTAGCGTCTAAACTCTTCTCCATGGCTGGACCTCCAAATAATATTCCTTTACGTGCTAAGGGGTATCTAGAGAGTGGGATAGGTTTAATAACTACCCTAACCCTAACGCGTACCCTAACCCTAACCCCTACCCTAACCCTAACACGTACCCTAATCCTAACCCGTACCCTAAACCGAGCCCTAACCCTAACACTAACCCTAACCCTAACCCTAACCCATAAACTACGCCATACCCAAACCCCTCCCCGAACCCGTAACCTAAGCCGTACCCTAACCCTAACCCTAAGCCTCACCCTAACCCTAGGCTACCCTTGACTTCTTCTGCCTCCAATAGATTTCCTAAGCACTAGTGTTTTAAGGAACAGCTTAAAAAGAGAATCCTAATGTGATTTCTTTATAATGGGTGTGTTCCTTATCTTATCCTAGTGTCTAAACTCTTCTCCATGGCTGGACCCCAAATAATATTCCTTTACGTGCTAAGGGGTATCTAGAGAGTGGGATAGGTTTAATAACTACCCTAACCCTAATGCGTACCCTAACCCTAAACCTTACCCTAACCCTAACACGTACCCTAATCCTAACCCGTACCCTAAACCGAGCCCTAACCCTAACACTAACCCTAACCCTAACCCTAACCCATACCCTACGCCGTACCCGAAGCCCTCCCCGAACCCGTACCCTAAGCCGTACCCTAACCCTAACCCTAAGCCTAACCCTAACTCTAGGCTACCCTTGACTGCTTCTGCCTCCAATAGATTTCCTAAGCACTAGTGTTTGAAGGAACAGCTTAAAACGAGAATCCTAATGTGATTTCTTTATAATGGGTGTGTTCCTTATCTTATCCTAGTGTCTAAACTCTTCTCCATGGCTGGACCCCCAAATAATATTCCTTTACGTGCTAAGGGGTATCTAGAGAGTGGGATAGGTTTAATAACTACCCTAACCTTAATGCGTACCCTAACCCTAACCCCTACCCTAACCCTAACACATACCCTAATCCTAACCCGTACCCTAAACCGAGCCCTAACCCTAAAACTAACCCTAACCCTAACCCCTACCCTAACCCTAACACATACCCTAATCTTAACCCATACCCTAAACCGAGCCCTAACCCTAACACTAACCCTAACCCTAACCCTAACCCATACCCTACGCCGTACCCGAACCCCTCCCCGAACCCGTACCCTGAGCCGTACCCTAACCCTAACCCTAAGCCTAACCCTAACCCTAGGCTACCCTTGACTGCTTCTGCCTCCAATAGATTTCCTAAGCACTTGTGTTTTAAGGAACAGCTTAAAAAGAGAATCCTAATGTGATTTCTTTATAATGGGTGTGTTCCTTATCTTATCCTAGTGTCTAAACTCTTCTCCATGCCTGGACCCCCAAATAATATTCCTTTACGTGCTAAGGGGTATCTAGAGAGTGGGATAGGTTTAATAACTACCCTAACCCTAACGCGTACCCTAACCCTAACCCCTACCCTAACCCTAACACGTACCCTAATCCTAAACCGTACCCTAAACCGAGCCCTAACCCTAACACTAACCCTAACCCTAACCCATAACCTACGCCGTACCCGAACCCCTCCCCGAACCCGTACCCTAACCCTAACCCTAAGCCTAACCCTAACCTTAGTCTACCCTTGACTGCTTCTGCCTCCAATAGATTTCCTAAGCACTAGTGTTTTAAGGAACACCTTAAAAAGAGAATCCTTATGTGATTTCTTTATAATAGGTGTATTCCTTATCTTATCCTAGCGTCTAAACTCTTCTCCATGGCTGGACCTCCAAATAATATTCCTTTACGTGCTAAGGGGTATCTAGAGCGTGGGATAGGTTTAATAACTACCCTAACCCTAACGCGTACCCTAACCCTAACCCCTACCCTAACCCTAACACTAACCCTGACCCTAACCCCTACCCTAACCCTAACACATACCCTAATCTTAACCCATACCCTAAACCGAGCCCTAACCCTAACACTAACCCTAACCCTAACCCTAACCCATACCCTACACTGTACCCGAACCCCTCCCCGAACCCGTACCCTAAGCCGTACCCTAAACCTAACCCTAAGCCTAACCCTAACCCTAGGCTACCCTTGACTGCTTCTGCCTCCAATAGATTTCCTAAGCACTAGTGTTTTAAGGAACAGCTTAAAAAGAAAATCCTAATGTGATTTCTTTATAATGGGTGTGTTCCTTATCTTATCCTTGTGTCTAAACTCTTCTCCATGGCTGGACCCCCAAATAATATTCCTTTACGTTCTAAGGGGTATCTAGAGAGTGGGATAGGTTTAATAACTACCCTAACCCTGACGCGTACCCTAACCCTAACCCCTACCCTAACCCTAACACGTAACCTAATCCTAACCCGTACCCTAAACCGAGCCCTAACCCTAACACTAACCCTAAACCTAAACGTAACCCATACCCTACGCCGTACCCGAACCTCTCCCCGAACCCATACCCTAAGCCGTACCCTAAGCCTAACCCTAATGATAACCCTAACCCTAGGCTACCCTTGACTGCTTCTGCCTCCAATAGATTTCCTAAGCACTAGTGTTTGAAGGAACAGCTTAAAACGAGAATCCTAATGTGATTTCTTTATAATGGGTGTATTCCTTATATTATCCTAGTGTCTAAACTCTTCTCCATGGCTGGACCCCCAAATAATATTACTTTACGTGCTAAGGGGTATCTAGAGAGTGGGATAGGTTTCATAACTACCCTAACCCTAACGCGTACACTAACTCTAACCCCTACCCTAACCCTAACACGTACCCTAATCCTAACCCGTACCCTAAACCGAGCCCTAACCCTAACACTAACCCTAACCCTAACCCTAACCCATACCCTACGCCGTACCCGAACCCCTCCCCGAACCCGTACCCTGAGCCGTACCCTAACCCTAACCCTAAGCCTAACCCTAACCCTAGGCTACCCTTGACTGCTTCTGCCTCCAATAGATTTCCTAAGCACTTGTGTTTTAAGGAACAGCTTAAAAAGAGAATCCTAATGTGATTTCTTTATAATGGGTGTGTTCCTTATCTTATCCTAGTGTCTAAACTCTTCTCCATGGCTGGACCCCCAAATAATATTCCTTTACGTGCTAAGGGGTATCTAGAGAGTGGGATAGTTTTAATAACTACCCTAACCCTAACGCGTACCCTAACCCTAACCCCTACCCTAACCCTAACACGTACCCTTATCCTAACCCGTACCCTAAACCGAGCCCGAACCCTAACAGTACCCATAACCCAAACCCTAACCCATACCCTACGCCATAGCCGAACCCCTCCACGAACCTGTATCCTAAGCCGAACCCTAAGCCTAACCCTCACCCTAAGCCTAACCCTAGGCTACCCTTGACTGCTTCAGCCTGCAATAGATTTCCTGAGCACTACTGTTTTAAGGAAGTGGTTAAAAAGAGAATCCTAATGTGACTTCTTTATAATGGGTGTGTTCCTTATCTTATCCTAGTTTCTAAACTCTTCTCCATGGCTGGACCCCCAAATAATATTCGTTTACGTGGTAAGGGTTATGTAAAGAGTGGAATAGGTTTAATAACTACCCTAACCCTAACGCGTACCCTAACCCTAACCCCTACCCTAACCCTAACACGTACCCTAATCCTAACCCGTACCCTAAACCGAGCCCTAACACTAACACTAACCCTAACCCTAACCCATACCCTACGCCGTACCCGAACCCCTCCCCTAACCCGTACCCGAAGCCGTACCCTAAGCCTAACCCTAACCCTAGGCTACCATTGACTGCTTCTGACTCCAATAGATTTCCTAAGCACTAGTGTTTTAAGGAACACCTTAAAAAGAGAATCCTAATGTGATTTCTTTATAATGGGTGTGTTCCTTATCTTATCCTAGTGTCTAAACTCTTCTCCATGGCTGGACCCCCAGATAATATTCCTTTACGTGCTAAGGGGTATCTAGAGAGTGGGATAGGTTTAATAACTATCCTAACTCTAACACGTACCCTAACCCTAACACCTACCCTAACCCTAACACGTACCCTTATCCTAAACTGTACCCTAAACGGACCCCAAACCCTAACCCTAACCCTAACCCTAACCCATACCCTACGGCGTACCCGAAACCCTCCCCGAACCCGTACCCTAAGCCGTACCCTAAGCCTAACCCTCACCCTAAGCCTAACCCTAGGCTACCCTTGACTTCTTCTGCCTCCAATAGATTTCCTAAGCACTTGTGTTTTAAGGAACAGCTTATAAAGAGAATCCTAATGGGATTTCTTTATAATGGGTGTGTTCCTTATCTTATCCTAGTGTCTAAACTTTTCTCCATGGCTGGACGCCCAAATAATATTCCTTTACGTGCTAAGGGGCATCTAGAGAGTGGGATAGGTTTAATAACTACCCTAACCCTAACGCGTACCCTAACCCTAACCCCTACCCTAACCCTAACACGTACACTAATCCTAACCCGTACCCTAAACCGAGCCCTAACCCTAACACTAAACCTAACCCTAACCCTAACCCATACCCTACGCCGTACCCGAACCCCTCCCCGAACCCGTAACCTAAGCCGTACCGTAACCCTAACCCTAAGCCTAACCCTAACCCTAGGCTACCCTTGACTGCTTCTGCCTCCAATAGATTTCCTAAGCACTAGTGTTTTAAGGAACGGCTTAAAGAAAAAATCCTAATGTGATTTCTTTATAAGGGGTGTGTTCCTTATCTTATTCTAGTGTCTAAACTCTTCTCCATGGCTGGACCCCAAATAATATTCCTTTACGTGCTAAGGGGTATCTAGAGAGTGGGATAGGTTTAATAACTACCCTAACCCTAATGCGTACCCTAACCCTAAACCTTACCCTAACCCTAACACGTACCCTAATCCTAACCCGTACCCTAAACCGAGCCCTAACCCTAACACTAACCCTAACCCTAACCCATAACCTACGCCGTACCCGAACCCCTCCCCGAACCCGTACCCTAACCCTAACCCTAAGCCTAACCCTAACCTTAGTCTACCCTTGACTGCTTCTGCCTCCAATAGATTTCCTAAGCACTAGTGTTTTAAGGAACAGCTTAAAAAGAGAATCCTAATGTGATTTCTTTATAATAGGTGTGTTCCTTATCTTCTCCTAGCGTCTAAACTCTTCTCCATGGCTGGACCTCCAAATAATATTCCTTTACGTGCTAAGGGGTATCTAGAGCGTGGGATAGGTTTAATAACTACCCTAACCCTAACGCGTACCCTAACCCTAACCCCTACCCTAACCCTAACACTAACCCTGACCCTAACCCCTACCCTAACCCTAACACATACCCTAATCTTAACCCATACCCTAAACCGAGCCCTAACCCTAACACTAACCCTAACCCTAACCCTAACCCATACCCTACACTGTACCCGAACCCCTCCCCGAACCCGTACCCTAAGCCGTACCCTAAACCTAACCCTAAGCCTAACCCTAACCCTAGGCTACCCTTGACTGCTTCTGCCTCCAATAGATTTCCTAAGCACTAGTGTTTTAAGGAACAGCTTAAAAAGAAAATCCTAATGTGATTTCTTTATAATGGGTGTGTTCCTTATCTTATCCTTGTGTCTAAACTCTTCTCCATGGCTGGACCCCCAAATAATATTCCTTTACGTTCTAAGGGGTATCTAGAGAGTGGGATAGGTTTAATAACTACCCTAACCCTAACGCGTACCCTAACCCTAACCCCTACCCTAACCCTAACACGTAACCTAATCCTAACCCGTACCCTAAACCGAGCCCTAACCCTAACACTAACCCTAAACCTAAACGTAACCCATACCCTACGCCGTACCCGAACCTCTCCCCGAACCCATACCCTAAGCCGTACCCTAAGCCTAACCCTAATGATAACCCTAACCCTAGGCTACCCTTGACTGCTTCTGCCTCCAATAGATTTCCTAAGCACTAGTGTTTGAAGGAACAGCTTAAAACGAGAATCCTAATGTGATTTCTTTATAATGGGTGTATTCCTTATATTATCCTAGTGTCTAAACTCTTCTCCATGGCTGGACCCCCAAATAATATTACTTTACGTGCTAAGGGGTATCTAGAGAGTGGGATAGGTTTCATAACTACCCTAACCCTAACGCGTACACTAACTCTAACCCCTACCCTAACCCTAACACGTACCCTAATCCTAACCCGTACCCTAAACCGAGCCCTAACCCTAACACTAACCCTAACCCTAACCCTAACCCATACCCTACGCCGTACCCGAACCCCTCCCCGAACCCGTACCCTGAGCCGTACCCTAACCCTAACCCTAAGCCTAACCCTAACCCTAGGCTACCCTTGACTGCTTCTGCCTCCAATAGATTTCCTAAGCACTTGTGTTTTAAGGAACAGCTTAAAAAGAGAATCCTAATGTGATTTCTTTATAATGGGTGTGTTCCTTATCTTATCCTAGTGTCTAAACTCTTCTCCATGGCTGGACCCCCAAATAATATTCCTTTACGTGCTAAGGGGTATCTAGAGAGTGGGATAGGTTTAATAACTACCCTAACCCTAACGCGTACCCTAACCCTAACCCCTACCCTAACCCTAACACGTACCCTTATCCTAACCCGTACCCTAAACCGAGCCCGAACCCTAACAGTACCCATAACCCAAACCCTAACCCATACCCTACGCCATAGCCGAACCCCTCCACGAACCTGTATCCTAAGCCGAACCCTAAGCCTAACCCTCACCCTAAGCCTAACCCTAGGCTACCCTTGACTGCTTCAGCCTGCAATAGATTTCCTGAGCACTACTGTTTTAAGGAAGTGGTTAAAAAGAGAATCCTAATGTGACTTCTTTATAATGGGTGTGTTCCTTATCTTATCCTAGTTTCTAAACTCTTCTCCATGGCTGGACCCCCAAATAATATTCGTTTACGTGGTAAGGGTTATGTAAAGAGTGGAATAGGTTTAATAACTACCCTAACCCTAACGCGTACCCTAACCCTAACCCCTACCCTAACCCTAACACGTACCCTAATCCTAACCCGTACCCTAAACCGAGCCCTAACACTAACACTAACCCTAACCCTAACCCATACCCTACGCCGTACCCGAACCCCTCCCCTAACCCGTACCCGAAGCCGTACCCTAAGCCTAACCCTAACCCTAGGCTACCATTGACTGCTTCTGACTCCAATAGATTTCCTAAGCACTAGTGTTTTAAGGAACACCTTAAAAAGAGAATCCTAATGTGATTTCTTTATAATGGGTGTGTTCCTTATCTTATCCTAGTGTCTAAACTCTTCTCCATGGCTGGACCCCCAGATAATATTCCTTTACGTGCTAAGGGGTATCTAGAGAGTGGGATAGGTTTAATAACTATCCTAACTCTAACACGTACCCTAACCCTAACACCTACCCTAACCCTAACACGTACCCTTATCCTAAACTGTACCCTAAACGGACCCCAAACCCTAACCCTAACCCTAACCCTAACCCATACCCTACGGCGTACCCGAAACCCTCCCCGAACCCGTACCCTAAGCCGTACCCTAAGCCTAACCCTCACCCTAAGCCTAACCCTAGGCTACCCTTGACTTCTTCTGCCTCCAATAGATTTCCTAAGCACTTGTGTTTTAAGGAACAGCTTATAAAGAGAATCCTAATGGGATTTCTTTATAATGGGTGTGTTCCTTATCTTATCCTAGTGTCTAAACTTTTCTCCATGGCTGGACGCCCAAATAATATTCCTTTACGTGCTAAGGGGCATCTAGAGAGTGGGATAGGTTTAATAACTACCCTAACCCTAACGCGTACCCTAACCCTAACCCCTACCCTAACCCTAACACGTACACTAATCCTAACCCGTACCCTAAACCGAGCCCTAACCCTAACACTAAACCTAACCCTAACCCTAACCCATACCCTACGCCGTACCCGAACCCCTCCCCGAACCCGTAACCTAAGCCGTACCGTAACCCTAACCCTAAGCCTAACCCTAACCCTAGGCTACCCTTGACTGCTTCTGCCTCCAATAGATTTCCTAAGCACTAGTGTTTTAAGGAACGGCTTAAAGAAAAAATCCTAATGTGATTTCTTTATAAGGGGTGTGTTCCTTATCTTATTCTAGTGTCTAAACTCTTCTCCATGGCTGGACCCCAAATAATATTCCTTTACGTGCTAAGGGGTATCTAGAGAGTGGGATAGGTTTAATAACTACCCTAACCCTAATGCGTACCCTAACCCTAAACCTTACCCTAACCCTAACACGTACCCTAATCCTAACCCGTACCCTAAACCGAGCCCTAACCCTAACACTAACCCTAACCCTAACCCATAACCTACGCCGTACCCGAACCCCTCCCCGAACCCGTACCCTAACCCTAACCCTAAGCCTAACCCTAACCTTAGTCTACCCTTGACTGCTTCTGCCTCCAATAGATTTCCTAAGCACTAGTGTTTTAAGGAACAGCTTAAAAAGAGAATCCTAATGTGATTTCTTTATAATAGGTGTGTTCCTTATCTTCTCCTAGCGTCTAAACTCTTCTCCATGGCTGGACCTCCAAATAATATTCCTTTACGTGCTAAGGGGTATCTAGAGCGTGGGATAGGTTTAATAACTACCCTAACCCTAACGCGTACCCTAACCCTAACCCCTACCCTAACCCTAACACTAACCCTGACCCTAACCCCTACCCTAACCCTAACACATACCCTAATCTTAACCCATACCCTAAACCGAGCCCTAACCCTAACACTAACCCTAACCCTAACCCTAACCCATACCCTACACTGTACCCGAACCCCTCCCCGAACCCGTACCCTAAGCCGTACCCTAAACCTAACCCTAAGCCTAACCCTAACCCTAGGCTACCCTTGACTGCTTCTGCCTCCAATAGATTTCCTAAGCACTAGTGTTTTAAGGAACAGCTTAAAAAGAAAATCCTAATGTGATTTCTTTATAATGGGTGTGTTCCTTATCTTATCCTTGTGTCTAAACTCTTCTCCATGGCTGGACCCCCAAATAATATTCCTTTACGTTCTAAGGGGTATCTAGAGAGTGGGATAGGTTTAATAACTACCCTAACCCTAACGCGTACCCTAACCCTAACCCCTACCCTAACCCTAACACGTAACCTAATCCTAACCCGTACCCTAAACCGAGCCCTAACCCTAACACTAACCCTAAACCTAAACGTAACCCATACCCTACGCCGTACCCGAACCTCTCCCCGAACCCATACCCTAAGCCGTACCCTAAGCCTAACCCTAATGATAACCCTAACCCTAGGCTACCCTTGACTGCTTCTGCCTCCAATAGATTTCCTAAGCACTAGTGTTTGAAGGAACAGCTTAAAACGAGAATCCTAATGTGATTTCTTTATAATGGGTGTATTCCTTATATTATCCTAGTGTCTAAACTCTTCTCCATGGCTGGACCCCCAAATAATATTACTTTACGTGCTAAGGGGTATCTAGAGAGTGGGATAGGTTTCATAACTACCCTAACCCTAACGCGTACACTAACTCTAACCCCTACCCTAACCCTAACACGTACCCTAATCCTAACCCGTACCCTAAACCGAGCCCTAACCCTAACACTAACCCTAACCCTAACCCTAACCCATACCCTACGCCGTACCCGAACCCCTCCCCGAACCCGTACCCTGAGCCGTACCCTAACCCTAACCCTAAGCCTAACCCTAACCCTAGGCTACCCTTGACTGCTTCTGCCTCCAATAGATTTCCTAAGCACTTGTGTTTTAAGGAACAGCTTAAAAAGAGAATCCTAATGTGATTTCTTTATAATGGGTGTGTTCCTTATCTTATCCTAGTGTCTAAACTCTTCTCCATGGCTGGACCCCCAAATAATATTCCTTTACGTGCTAAGGGGTATCTAGAGAGTGGGATAGGTTTAATAACTACCCTAACCCTAACGCGTACCCTAACCCTAACCCCTACCCTAACCCTAACACGTACCCTTATCCTAACCCGTACCCTAAACCGAGCCCGAACCCTAACAGTACC
The DNA here is from genome assembly GCF_028023285.1 of Balaenoptera ricei. Lineage (NCBI taxonomy): Eukaryota > Metazoa > Chordata > Mammalia > Artiodactyla > Balaenopteridae > Balaenoptera > Balaenoptera ricei. Next base: position 152,411 of record NW_026777637.1, read on the forward strand.
CATAACCCAAACCCTAACCCATACCCTACGCCATAGCCGAACCCCTCCACGAACCTGTATCCTAAGCCGAACCCTAAGCCTAACCCTCACCCTAAGCCTAACCCTAGGCTACCCTTGACTGCTTCAGCCTGCAATAGATTTCCTGAGCACTACTGTTTTAAGGAAGTGGTTAAAAAGAGAATCCTAATGTGACTTCTTTATAATGGGTGTGTTCCTTATCTTATCCTAGTTTCTAAACTCTTCTCCATGGCTGGACCCCCAAATAATATTCGTTTACGTGGTAAGGGTTATGTAAAGAGTGGAATAGGTTTAATAACTACCCTAACCCTAACGCGTACCCTAACCCTAACCCCTACCCTAACCCTAACACGTACCCTAATCCTAACCCGTACCCTAAACCGAGCCCTAACACTAACACTAACCCTAACCCTAACCCATACCCTACGCCGTACCCGAACCCCTCCCCTAACCCGTACCCGAAGCCGTACCCTAAGCCTAACCCTAACCCTAGGCTACCATTGACTGCTTCTGACTCCAATAGATTTCCTAAGCACTAGTGTTTTAAGGAACACCTTAAAAAGAGAATCCTAATGTGATTTCTTTATAATGGGTGTGTTCCTTATCTTATCCTAGTGTCTAAACTCTTCTCCATGGCTGGACCCCCAGATAATATTCCTTTACGTGCTAAGGGGTATCTAGAGAGTGGGATAGGTTTAATAACTATCCTAACTCTAACACGTACCCTAACCCTAACACCTACCCTAACCCTAACACGTACCCTTATCCTAAACTGTACCCTAAACGGACCCCAAACCCTAACCCTAACCCTAACCCTAACCCATACCCTACGGCGTACCCGAAACCCTCCCCGAACCCGTACCCTAAGCCGTACCCTAAGCCTAACCCTCACCCTAAGCCTAACCCTAGGCTACCCTTGACTTCTTCTGCCTCCAATAGATTTCCTAAGCACTTGTGTTTTAAGGAACAGCTTATAAAGAGAATCCTAATGGGATTTCTTTATAATGGGTGTGTTCCTTATCTTATCCTAGTGTCTAAACTTTTCTCCATGGCTGGACGCCCAAATAATATTCCTTTACGTGCTAAGGGGCATCTAGAGAGTGGGATAGGTTTAATAACTACCCTAACCCTAACGCGTACCCTAACCCTAACCCCTACCCTAACCCTAACACGTACACTAATCCTAACCCGTACCCTAAACCGAGCCCTAACCCTAACACTAAACCTAACCCTAACCCTAACCCATACCCTACGCCGTACCCGAACCCCTCCCCGAACCCGTAACCTAAGCCGTACCGTAACCCTAACCCTAAGCCTAACCCTAACCCTAGGCTACCCTTGACTGCTTCTGCCTCCAATAGATTTCCTAAGCACTAGTGTTTTAAGGAACGGCTTAAAGAAAAAATCCTAATGTGATTTCTTTATAAGGGGTGTGTTCCTTATCTTATTCTAGTGTCTAAACTCTTCTCCATGGCTGGACCCCAAATAATATTCCTTTACGTGCTAAGGGGTATCTAGAGAGTGGGATAGGTTTAATAACTACCCTAACCCTAATGCGTACCCTAACCCTAAACCTTACCCTAACCCTAACACGTACCCTAATCCTAACCCGTATCCTAAACCGAGCCCTAACCCTAACACTAACCCTAACCCTAACCCTAACCCATACCCTACGCCGTACCCGAAGCCCTCCCCGAACCCGTACCCTAAGCCGTACCCTAACCCTAACCCTAAGCCTAACCCTAACCCTAGGCTACCCTTGACTGCTTCTGCCTCCAATAGATTTCCTAAGCACTAGTGTTTTAAGGAACAGCTTAAAAAGAGAATCCTAATGTGATTTCTTTATAATGGGTGTGTTCCTTATCTTATCCTAGTGTCTAAACTCTTCTCCATGGCTGGACCCCCAAATAATATTCCTTTACGTGCTAAGGGGTATCTAGAGAGTGGGATAGGTTTATTAACTACCCTAAACCTAACGCGTACCCTAACCCTAACCCCTACCCTAACCCTAACACGTACCCTAATCCTAACCCATACCCTAAACCGAGCCCTAACCCTAACACTAACCCTAACCCGAACCCTAACCCATACCCTACGCCGTACCCGAAGCCCTCCCCGAACCCGTACCCTAAGCCGTACCCTAAGCCGTACCCTAAGCCTAACCCTAAACCTAGGCTACCCTTGACTGCTTCTGCCTCCAATAGATTTCCTAAGCACTAGTGTTTTAAGGAACAGCTTAAAAAGAGAATCCTAATGTGATTTCTTTATAATGGGTGTGTTCCTTATCTTATCCTAGTGTCTAAAATCTTCTCCACGGCTGGACCCCCAAATGATATTCCTTTACGTGCTAAGGGGTATCTAGAGAGTGGGATAGGTTTAGTAACTACCCTAACCCTAACGCGTACACTAACCCTAACCCATACCCTAACCCTAACACGTACCCTAATCCTAACCCGTACCCTAAACCGAGCCCTAACACTAACCCTAACCCTAACCCTAACCCATACACTACGCCGTACACAAACCCCTCCCCAAACCCGTACCCTACGCCTAACCCTAAGCCTCACCCTAACCCTAGGCTACCCTTGACTGCTTCTGCCTCCAATAGATTTCCTAAGCACTAGTGTTTTAAGGAACAGCTTAAAAAGAGAATCCTAATGTGATTTCTTTATAATGGGTGTGTTCCTTATCTTATCCTAGTGTCTAAAATCTTCTCCACGGCTGGACCCCCAAATGATATTCCTTTACGTGCTAAGGGGTATCTAGAGAGTGGGATAGGTTTAATAACTACCCTAACCCTAACGCGTACCCTAACCCTAACGCGTACCCTAACCCTAACACGTACCCTAATCCTAACCCGTACCCTAAACCGAGCCCTAACCCTAACACTAAACCTAACCCTAACCCTAACCCATACCCTACGCCGGACCCGAACCCCTCCCCGAACCCGTAACCTAAGCCGTACCGTAACCCTAACCCTAAGCCTAACCCTAAGCCTCACCCTAACCCTAGGCTACCCTTGACTGCTTCTGCCTCCAGTAGAATTCCTAAGCACTAGTGTTTTAAGGAACGGCTTAAAGAGAGAATCCTAATGTGATTTCTTTATAAGGGGTGTGTTCCTTATCTTATCCTAGTGTCTAAACTCTTCTCCATGGCTGGACCCCCAAATAATATTCCTTTACGAGCTAAGGGGTATCTAGAGAGTGGGATAGGTTTAATAACTACCCTAACCCTAATGCGTACCCTAACCCTAAACCCTACCCTAACCCTAACACGTACCCTAATCCTAACCCGTACCCTAACCCTAACACTAACCCTAACCCTAACCCTAACCCATACCCTACGCCATACCCGAACCCCTCCCCGAACCCGTACCCTAACCCGTACCCTAAGCCTAACCCTAAGCCTAACCCTAACCCTAGGCTACCCTTGACTGCTTCTGCCTCCAATAGATTTCCTAAGCACTAGTGTTTGAAGGAACAGCTTAAAAAGAGAATCCTAATGTGATTTCTTTATAATGGGTGTGTTCCTTATCTTATCCTAGTGTCTAAAATCTTCTCCATGGCTGGACCCCCAAATAATATTCCTTTACGTGCTAAGGGGTATCTAGAGAGTGGGATAGGTTTAATAACTACCCTAACCCTAACGCGTACCCTAACCCTAACCCCTACCCTAACCCTAACACGTACCCTAATCCTAAACCGTACCCTAAACCGAGCCCTAACCCTAACACTAACCCTAACCCTAACCCATAACCTACGCCGTACCCGAACCCCTCCCCGAACCCGTACCCTAACCCTAACCCTAAGCCTAACCCTAACCTTAGTCTACCCTTGACTGCTTCTGCCTCCAATAGATTTCCTAAGCACTAGTGTTTTAAGGAACAGCTTAAAAAGAGAATCCTAATGTGATTTCTTTATAATAGGTGTGTTCCTTATCTTCTCCTAGCGTCTAAACTCTTCTCCATGGCTGGACCTCCAAATAATATTCCTTTACGTGCTAAGGGGTATCTAGAGCGTGGGATAGGTTTAATAACTACCCTAACCCTAACGCGTACCCTAACCCTAACCCCTACCCTAACCCTAACACTAACCCTGACCCTAACCCCTACCCTAACCCTAACACATACCCTAATCTTAACCCATACCCTAAACCGAGCCCTAACCCTAACACTAACCCTAACCCTAACCCTAACCCATACCCTACACTGTACCCGAACCCCTCCCCGAACCCGTACCCTAAGCCGTACCCTAAACCTAACCGTAAGCCTAACCCTAACCCTAGGCTACCCTTGACTGCTTCTGCCTCCAATAGATTTCCTAAGCACTAGTGTTTTAAGGAACAGCTTAAAAAGAAAATCCTAATGTGATTTCTTTATAATGGGTGTGTTCCTTATCTTATCCTTGTGTCTAAACTCTTCTCCATGGCTGGACCCCCAAATAATATTCCTTTACGTTCTAAGGGGTATCTAGAGAGTGGGATAGGTTTAATAACTACCCTAACCCTAACGCGTACCCTAACCCTAACCCCTACCCTAACCCTAACACGTAACCTAATCCTAACCCGTACCCTAAACCGAGCCCTAACCCTAACACTAACCCTAAACCTAAACGTAACCCATACCCTACGCCGTACCCGAACCTCTCCCCGAACCCATACCCTAAGCCGTACCCTAAGCCTAACCCTAATGATAACCCTAACCCTAGGCTACCCTTGACTGCTTCTGCCTCCAATAGATTTCCTAAGCACTAGTGTTTGAAGGAACAGCTTAAAACGAGAATCCTAATGTGATTTCTTTATAATGGGTGTATTCCTTATATTATCCTAGTGTCTAAACTCTTCTCCATGGCTGGACCCCCAAATAATATTACTTTACGTGCTAAGGGGTATCTAGAGAGTGGGATAGGTTTCATAACTACCCTAACCCTAACGCGTACACTAACTCTAACCCCTACCCTAACCCTAACACGTACCCTAATCCTAACCCGTACCCTAAACCGAGCCCTAACCCTAACACTAACCCTAACCCTAACCCTAACCCATACCCTACGCCGTACCCGAACCCCTCCCCGAACCCGTACCCTGAGCCGTACCCTAACCCTAACCCTAAGCCTAACCCTAACCCTAGGCTACCCTTGACTGCTTCTGCCTCCAATAGATTTCCTAAGCACTTGTGTTTTAAGGAACAGCTTAAAAAGAGAATCCTAATGTGATTTCTTTATAATGGGTGTGTTCCTTATCTTATCCTAGTGTCTAAACTCTTCTCCATGGCTGGACCCCCAAATAATATTCCTTTACGTGCTAAGGGGTATCTAGAGAGTGGGATAGGTTTAATAACTACCCTAACCCTAACGCGTACCCTAACCCTAACCCCTACCCTAACCCTAACACGTACCCTTATCCTAACCCGTACCCTAAACCGAGCCCGAACCCTAACAGTACCCATAACCCAAACCCTAACCCATACCCTACGCCATAGCCGAACCCCTCCACGAACCTGTATCCTAAGCCGAACCCTAAGCCTAACCCTCACCCTAAGCCTAACCCTAGGCTACCCTTGACTGCTTCAGCCTGCAATAGATTTCCTGAGCACTACTGTTTTAAGGAAGTGGTTAAAAAGAGAATCCTAATGTGACTTCTTTATAATGGGTGTGTTCCTTATCTTATCCTAGTTTCTAAACTCTTCTCCATGGCTGGACCCCCAAATAATATTCGTTTACGTGGTAAGGGTTATGTAAAGAGTGGAATAGGTTTAATAACTACCCTACCCCTAACGCGTACCCTAACCCTAACCCCTACCCTAACCCTAACACGTACCCTAATCCTAACCCGTACCCTAAACCGAGCCCTAACACTAACACTAACCCTAACCCTAACCCATACCCTACGCCGTACCCGAACCCCTCCCCTAACCCGTACCCGAAGCCGTACCCTAAGCCTAACCCTAACCCTAGGCTACCATTGACTGCTTCTGACTCCAATAGATTTCCTAAGCACTAGTGTTTTAAGGAACACCTTAAAAAGAGAATCCTAATGTGATTTCTTTATAATGGGTGTGTTCCTTATCTTATCCTAGTGTCTAAACTCTTCTCCATGGCTGGACCCCCAGATAATATTCCTTTACGTGCTAAGGGGTATCTAGAGAGTGGGATAGGTTTAATAACTATCCTAACTCTAACACGTACCCTAACCCTAACACCTACCCTAACCCTAACACGTACCCTTATCCTAAACTGTACCCTAAACGGACCCCAAACCCTAACCCTAACCCTAACCCTAACCCATACCCTACGGCGTACCCGAAACCCTCCCCGAACCCGTACCCTAAGCCGTACCCTAAGCCTAACCCTCACCCTAAGCCTAACCCTAGGCTACCCTTGACTTCTTCTGCCTCCAATAGATTTCCTAAGCACTTGTGTTTTAAGGAACAGCTTATAAAGAGAATCCTAATGGGATTTCTTTATAATGGGTGTGTTCCTTATCTTATCCTAGTGTCTAAACTTTTCTCCATGGCTGGACGCCCAAATAATATTCCTTTACGTGCTAAGGGGCATCTAGAGAGTGGGATAGGTTTAATAACTACCCTAACCCTAACGCGTACCCTAACCCTAACCCCTACCCTAACCCTAACACGTACACTAATCCTAACCCGTACCCTAAACCGAGCCCTAACCCTAACACTAAACCTAACCCTAACCCTAACCCATACCCTACGCCGTACCCGAACCCCTCCCCGAACCCGTAACCTAAGCCGTACCGTAACCCTAACCCTAAGCCTAACCCTAACCCTAGGCTACCCTTGACTGCTTCTGCCTCCAATAGATTTCCTAAGCACTAGTGTTTTAAGGAACGGCTTAAAGAAAAAATCCTAATGTGATTTCTTTATAAGGGGTGTGTTCCTTATCTTATTCTAGTGTCTAAACTCTTCTCCATGGCTGGACCCCAAATAATATTCCTTTACGTGCTAAGGGGTATCTAGAGAGTGGGATAGGTTTAATAACTACCCTAACCCTAATGCGTACCCTAACCCTAAACCTTACCCTAACCCTAACACGTACCCTAATCCTAACCCGTATCCTAAACCGAGCCCTAACCCTAACACTAACCCTAACCCTAACCCTAACCCATACCCTACGCCGTACCCGAAGCCCTCCCCGAACCCGTACCCTAAGCCGTACCCTAACCCTAACCCTAAGCCTAACCCTAACCCTAGGCTACCCTTGACTGCTTCTGCCTCCAATAGATTTCCTAAGCACTAGTGTTTTAAGGAACAGCTTAAAAAGAGAATCCTAATGTGATTTCTTTATAATGGGTGTGTTCCTTATCTTATCCTAGTGTCTAAACTCTTCTCCATGGCTGGACCCCCAAATAATATTCCTTTACGTGCTAAGGGGTATCTAGAGAGTGGGATAGGTTTATTAACTACCCTAAACCTAACGCGTACCCTAACCCTAACCCCTACCCTAACCCTAACACGTACCCTAATCCTAACCCATACCCTAAACCGAGCCCTAACCCTAACACTAACCCTAACCCGAACCCTAACCCATACCCTACGCCGTACCCGAAGCCCTCCCCGAACCCGTACCCTAAGCCGTACCCTAAGCCGTACCCTAAGCCTAACCCTAAACCTAGGCTACCCTTGACTGCTTCTGCCTCCAATAGATTTCCTAAGCACTAGTGTTTTAAGGAACAGCTTAAAAAGAGAATACTAATGTGATTTCTTTATAATGGGTGTGTTCCTTATCTTATCCTAGTGTCTAAAATCTTCTCCACGGCTGGACCCCCAAATGATATTCCTTTACGTGCTAAGGGGTATCTAGAGAGTGGGATAGGTTTAGTAACTACCCTAACCCTAACGCGTACACTAACCCTAACCCATACCCTAACCCTAACACGTACCCTAATCCTAACCCGTACCCTAAACCGAGCCCTAACACTAACCCTAAACCTAACCCTAACCCATACACTACGCCGTACACAAACCCCTCCCCAAACCCGTACCCTACGCCTAACCCTAAGCCTCACCCTAACCCTAGGCTACCCTTGACTGCTTCTGCCTCCAATAGATTTCCTAAGCACTAGTGTTTTAAGGAACAGCTTAAAAAGAGAATCCTAATGTGATTTCTTTATAATGGGTGTGTTCCTTATCTTATCCTAGTGTCTAAAATCTTCTCCACGGCTGGACCCCCAAATGATATTCCTTTACGTGCTAAGGGGTATCTAGAGAGTGGGATAGGTTTAATAACTACCCTAACCCTAACGCGTACCCTAACCCTAACGCGTACCCTAACCCTAACACGTACCCTAATCCTAACCCGTACCCTAAACCGAGCCCTAACCCTAACACTAAACCTAACCCTAACCCTAACCCATACCGTACGCCGTACCCGAACCCCTCCCCGAACCCGTAACCTAAGCCGTACCGTAACCCTAACCCTAAGCCTAACCCTAACCCTAGGCTACCCTTGACTGCTTCTGCCTCCAATAGATTTCCTAAGCACTAGTGTTTTAAGGAACGGCTTAAAAAGAGAATCCTAATGTGATTTCTTTATAATGGGTGTGTTCCTTATCTTATCCTAGTGTCTAAACTCTTCTCCATGGCTGGACCCCAAATAATATTCCTTTACGTGCTAAGGGGTATCTAGAGAGAGGGATAGGTTTAATAACTACCCTAACCCTAATGCGTACCCTAACCCTAAACCTTACCCTAACCCTAACACGTACCCTAATCCTAACCCGTACCCTAAACCGAGCCCTAACCCTAACACTAACCCTAACCCTAACCCTAACCCATACCCTACGCCGTACCCGAAGCCCTCCCCGAACCCGTACCCTAAGCCGTACCCTAACCCTAACCCTAAGCCTAACCCTAACCCTAGGCTACCCTTGACTGCTTCTGCCTCCAATAGATTTCCTAAGCACTAGTGTTTTAAGGAACAGCTTAAAAAGAGAATCCTAATGTGATTTCTTTATAATGGGTGTGTTCCTTATCTTATCCTAGTGTCTAAACTCTTCTCCATGGCTGGACCCCCAAATAATATTCCTTTACGTGCTAAGGGGTATCTAGAGAGTGGGATAGGTTTATTAACTACCCTAAACCTAACGCGTACCCTAACCCTAACCCCTACCCTAACCCTAACACGTACCCTAATCCTAACCCATACCCTAAACCGAGCCCTAACCCTAACACTAACCCTAACCCGAACCCTAACCCATACCCTACGCCGTACCCGAAGCCCTCCCCGAACCCGTACCCTAAGCCGTACCCTAAGCCGTACCCTAAGCCTAACCCTAAACCTAGGCTACCCTTGACTGCTTCTGCCTCCAATAGATTTCCTAAGCACTAGTGTTTTAAGGAACAGCTTAAAAAGAGAATCCTAATGTGATTTCTTTATAATGGGTGTGTTCCTTATCCTATCTTAGTGTCTAAACTCTTTTCCATGGCTGGACCACCAAATAATATTCCTTTACGTGCTAAGGGGTATCTAGAGAGTGGGATAGGTTTAATAACTACCCTAACCCTAACGTGTACCCTAACCCTAACCCCTACCCTAACCCTAACACTAACCCTAACCCTAACCCCTACCCTAACCCTAACACATACCCTAATCTTAACCCATACCCTAAACCGAGCCCTAACCCTAACACTAACCCTAACCCTAACCCATACCCTACACTGTACCCGAACCCCTCCCAGAACCCGTACCCTAAGCCGTACCCTAAACCTAACCCTAAGCCTAACCCTAACCCTAGGCTACCCTTGACTGCTTCTGCCTCCAATTGATTTCCTAAGCACTAGTGTTTTAAGGAACAGCTTAAAAAGAGAATCCTAATGTGATTTCTTTATAATGGGTGTGTTCCTTATCTTATCCTTGTGTCTAAACTCTTCTCCATGGCTGGACCCCCAAATAATATTCCTTTACATTCTAAGGGGTATCTAGAGAGTGGGATAGGTTTAATAACTACCCTAACCCTAACGCGTACCCTAACCCTAACACCTACCCTAACCCTAACACGTAACCTAATCCTAACCCGTACCCTAAACCGAGCCCTAACCCTAAAACTAACCCTAACCCTAACGCTAAACCATACCCTACGCCGTAACCAAACCCCTCCCCGAACCCGTACCCTGAGCCGTACCCTAACCCTAACCCTAAGCCTAACCCTAACCCTAGGCTACCCTTGACTGCTTCTGCCTCCATTAGATTTCCTAAGCACTAGTGTTTTAAGGAACAGCTTAAAAAGAGAATCCTAATGTGATTTCTTTATAATGGGTGTGTTCCTTATCTTATCCTAGTGTCTAAACTCTTCTCCATGGCTGGACCCCCAAATAATATTCCTTTACGTGCTAAGGGGTATCTAGAGAGTGGGATAGGTTTATTAACTACCCTAAACCTAACGCGTACCCTAACCCTAACCCCTACCCTAACCCTAACACGTACCCTAATCCTAACCCATACCCTAAACCGAGCCCTAACCCTAACACTAACCCTAACCCGAACCCTAACCCATACCCTACGCCGTACCCGAAGCCCTCCCCGAACCCGTACCCTAAGCCGTACCCTAAGCCGTACCCTAAGCCTAACCCTAAACCTAGGCTACCCTTGACTGCTTCTGCCTCCAATAGATTTCCTAAGCACTAGTGTTTTAAGGAACAGCTTAAAAAGAGAATCCTAATGTGATTTCTTTATAATGGGTGTGTTCCTTATCTTATCCTAGTGTCTAAAATCTTCTCCACGGCTGGACCCCCAAATGATATTCCTTTACGTGCTAAGGGGTATCTAGAGAGTGGGATAGGTTTAGTAACTACCCTAACCCTAACGCGTACACTAACCCTAACCCATACCCTAACCCTAACACGTACCCTAATCCTAACCCGTACCCTAAACCGAGCCCTAACACTAACCCTAACCCTAACCCTAACCCATACACTACGCCGTACACAAACCCCTCCCCAAACCCGTACCCTACGCCTAACCCTAAGCCTCACCCTAACCCCTAGGCTACCCTTGACTGCTTCTGCCTCCAATAGATTTCCTAAGCACTAGTGTTTTAAGGAACAGCTTAAAAAGAGAATCCTAATGTGATTTCTTTATAATGGGTGTGTTCCTTATCTTATCCTAGTGTCTAAAATCTTCTCCACGGCTGGACCCCCAAATGATATTCCTTTACGTGCTAAGGGGTATCTAGAGAGTGGGATAGGTTTAATAACTACCCTAACCCTAACGCGTACCCTAACCCTAACGCGTACCCTAACCCTAACACGTACCCTAATCCTAACCCGTACCCTAAACCGAGCCCTAACCCTAACACTAAACCTACCCCTAACCCTAACCCATACCCTACGCCGGACCCGAACCCCTCCCCGAACCCGTAACCTAAGCCGTACCGTAACCCTAACCCTAAGCCTAACCCTAAGCCTCACCCTAACCCTAGGCTACCCTTGACTGCTTCTGCCTCCAATAGATTTCCTAAGCACTAGTGTTTTAAGGAACGGCTTAAAGAGAGAATCCTAATGTGATTTCTTTATAAGGGGTGTGTTCCTTATCTTATCCTAGTGTCTAAACTCTTCTCCATGGCTGGACCCCCAAATAATATTCCTTTACGAGCTAAGGGGTATCTAGAGAGTGGGATAGGTTTAATAACTACCCTAACCCTAATGCGTACCCTAACCCTAAACCCTACCCTAACCCTAACACGTACCCTAATCCTAACCCGTACCCTAACCCTAACACTAACCCTAACCCTAACCCTAACCCATACCCTACGCCATACCCGAACCCCTCCCCGAACCCGTACCCTAACCCGTACCCTAAGCCTAACCCTAAGCCTAACCCTAACCCTAGGCTACCCTTGACTGCTTCTGCCTCCAATAGATTTCCTAAGCACTAGTGTTTGAAGGAACAGCTTAAAAAGAGAATCCTAATGTGATTTCTTTATAATGGGTGTGTTCCTTATCTTATCCTAGTGTCTAAAATCTTCTCCATGGCTGGACCCCCAAATAATATTCCTTTACGTGCTAAGGGGTATCTAGAGAGTGGGATAGGTTTAATAACTACCCTAACCCTAACGCGTACCCTAACCCTAACCCCTACCCTAACCCTAACACGTACCCTAATCCTAAACCGTACCCTAAACCGAGCCCTAACCCTAACACTAACCCTAACCCTAACCCATAACCTACGCCGTACCCGAACCCCTCCCCGAACCCGTACCCTAACCCTAACCCTAAGCCTAACCCTAACCTTAGTCTACCCTTGACTGCTTCTGCCTCCAATAGATTTCCTAAGCACTAGTGTTTTAAGGAACAGCTTAAAAAGAGAATCCTAATGTGATTTCTTTATAATAGGTGTGTTCCTTATCTTCTCCTAGCGTCTAAACTCTTCTCCATGGCTGGACCTCCAAATAATATTCCTTTACGTGCTAAGGGGTATCTAGAGCGTGGGATAGGTTTAATAACTACCCTAACCCTAACGCGTACCCTAACCCTAACCCCTACCCTAACCCTAACACTAACCCTGACCCTAACCCCTACCCTAACCCTAACACATACCCTAATCTTAACCCATACCCTAAACCGAGCCCTAACCCTAACACTAACCCTAACCCTAACCCTAACCCATACCCTACACTGTACCCGAACCCCTCCCCGAACCCGTACCCTAAGCCGTACCCTAAACCTAACC